>NC_060130.1:365219223-365429223 GCF_021461395.2 Schistocerca americana | reverse complement strand
TCGTGCGCGATTGGAGAAGAGGCATTCCAGGGGTAGACAAGCAACAGGGTTGTATGCTGGTGAATTCGGAGCTGCGATTAACTTACATGTCTCCGTTTATCTGCTGGATACATGCGAAGGATAGCTTATACTTCAGTATCGAACTCCGTGAATTCGTTATTGTGTCTGTATACACGAAATAATTTATTACAGCCGATGGAGTCACAAACATTAAAACTAAAACATAGTTGCCCTGATCAGATAAAATTCTTTTGTGTACTCCTTTAAATCTAAGACAGCTATTCGTCTCATTACACAGAGCGATGAACGACTCCATCTATGAGTAAGCACAATAATATGGTCTTTATTAATCGTCTCTAGGAGCTGTTTATTGCCAATCACGGAAGGCATCGTTGCTATTTGTCTATTTTTGAAATTTCTTTCCATTGGAGGGCAAGTAACTGTGCGGAATCCCGTTGGCTGTGGGGTCGAGAATAGGATGTATATACGACGCACCATGATGATGCGCTGCTGGCTGACAAGTGGTGGCTCACCAGTTTCTACACAGATGTTTGGAATCGGACCGGACTTACATGACCATGTCGCCACCCTAATCGTTTCATAGGTAACATCATCAATTATTTTACGAAATTATGGCTTGAATGGGTCATAAATCAGGAATACATTGTAGAAGGAAGATCGTACATAAGGCTTGTAGTATTGGAGCAAGTATTTTAAGTCTACTTCCCAAAATCTGTGGCTGAGACACTTCGATACATCAGAACCCTTTGGGCCTTTGGCCTTTAAATCCTTCAGACGTCATAACTCACTTTAAGGACAGGTAAGTTAAAGAGAAGATGAGAGCAATTACGATTAAGAAAAATAATATTTTTCTAACGAAACCATACTCTAATCTTCTTATGTCCCGTTGCCCCTGAAAAATAGCTGTCGCATGGTTGGAGGAGTAGCAGATTAAAGTAAAGTCGACCAATAATAACGAACATTGAACAAGAGACTTAAATGTAGACGTAACACCGTTAACTGTTGTAGTAAACAGAGGCACGTTTGAAACAGATTCTGAAGAGCACCATTCTCTTGATCTGACCATTCTGGAAGAATATTATTGGCTGGACACTCAGAAAAGATTCTGGGGAAAAGGATGGTATCCAAATGAATACGCATATATGCTCTAGGAAGCCCCATTTGTGGAGCTGGCCGAGGATGTTGCAAGTAGTTTCATAAGTCCTATAAAGACCAAAGAACTTATCAGTGAGGTGTCTTCACGGGAAAGATTGTTGTACTGCTGTCTACAGCAGTGTAAGATAGTCGAAGTTTGAGCGGTACTTCCTGAACCCAAAGTGGAAGTGACGAAGTAACTCCTGTGATTCTGGGATTTAGGTCAGATGCTAAATCACCATGCACACGAGAGTCCTTATTACGCAGCTAGTGGAGACCACGATACGAAATTTACTATGCAAGGTGCGGTGCTTCTCTGGCCTGAGAGGTGACACAGTCTACGTCCCACTCAGAAAAAGTGTAGGGCTTTGCTGGAACAGAAATTCTAACAGTCTTTCTCAATTAATGATCGATGGCTTTGGAAATATCGACACTGGATTCAGTCGCTCTGATAGAACTGAAGTAATCCGCCGTGTCTCTGGGGGTACATTAGAGATACACCTGCTTGGTGCAGGTGTTGTCGGTAGCCTGCCACTTGTGACAGATATCCTTCTTACGGATTCCCATATTTCTGAAACACATTGGAACGATGAAATGGGTATTGAAACAATCGCTATAACTCTTCTTTCTCTCATTGATTTTCCTCACGCCCTTGCCTCTCCACCGGAAAAGCTGCAATGTTCCTAGCACATAGCCGGCAACTGAACCGTCCCAAAGTCGTAAACCTGCCTAGTTGAGGAGAAACGCTATGTATTGCACAATTGCTGGTGTTGGTTCTGAAATCAGCCAGAATTTGTGACAGCTGCATCAGCGGCACGGTTTGTAATGCGATACACCCAGTTTCTGACGCTGTCTCGGTGTTCTAAAACAGCCAGTAGGTTGTGCCGCATCCACTTTATTCTGATAAACATTCATTCTTTCGGGAACTGCTCTATCATAGACATGACTCCAAATGAAGAAGAGATCGTTTGAATGAGCTTTTAACTGAGCAGCTTCTGCAAGGACATTAAAATATAATATTTAGTCTATGGCAAACGTGATGCCATTGCAGAACTACCAGTATTTGGAATACATAGTGTTTTTCTCAAAAACTCGGCCGAATTGACGTAGAACCTCATAGTAGACTAAGACATCAAGATCTCTTACCCGTAGGAATCGTTGGAGAGTTGCGGAATCAGGTCAGAGAGAGACTCTCTATCGAGAGTATAACTGAGTACAAAGTAAATGTCATATACTGCAACATTAAATGTCAGGGACACGAGCGAAGTGTCATTCACATTGCTGGTCACTCTGGTTTTACCCCTACCCCACTGATGTCATGATTTGGAGGAAGGCTGTTTCGTCTGAAAACTGGGGCGACGTTACGATTAAAATGTGTCTCCTGTAGACAGAAGTATCACCCGCCTCCGTGCGATAACAGTTTCAGTTATTCCACATATATGCTGCACTGATTCATTTACCACTGCAGATCTATAGCGCTTTATCAGTTGGTTTTTGTCTCCCCCGTTTTCTTCTACTTTTGTTGGAGAATCCACTTTAGAAGAGGTCGAACTGAAAGCAGGCCCCAATATGCATGGCCAAGTCGTTATTCTTTGAATTCTCAAACACCTTATGGTATGCTTGATATGTTATTGTACGCAGTAGAAGATATATAAATATCTTGTTTGCCTCAGGTTATAGTGTGTGTTCAGTTACCTTAAATTCCTAGCTGATCTTTTCTATTGGAAACGTAGAAACACAACACATTAACTCCTGGATACTGTCTGTTGACTCTAACAGTTAACATAAAATTCAGGAGAGGCCCAAATCGTTTATTTAGCAGAGGCAGCCATACGGCATGGCGTGACTCATATGTCATAGATTTGTGCTCATGGGGTTTTGGGATATATAATTTCACTGTAATATTACACCTTCATCGAATTACATAGATTGAAGGAAATCTGTCACCTGAGGCTAGTATTTAATTCTGATTTCGATAATTAATGAAGAGTGACCATTTGTTTATACGTATCATGTGTGATGCCAGGGCGGCCGTATGATAACAAGTAATTAGGTACATAGGTGTAGATATACTTTACCTTGGTTTTTAAAATCAGTGTCCATACAGAAAGCCGAGCGGAGACAAACCTGCTTTGGTTTTTTGTTGCAGTCTCCTTTCTGTTCAATCTGTACCCCCACTCGACAGACGGGTTCGTAGTGTGTCATCGTCGTGACTCACTTGCTACTTACAACCTCGCTTCCTGCTTCTGTCTCTTGACAAAATTTTGTAATTTATACCACTTTAATTAATCTCTGCCGTAGCACCCAGTCGCATTAAAAAGCTATTAATTATAGACAGTATGGCAGTCTACGTCAAAATCAAGTCTTAGTAGGAGCTGGAACACTTTCACACACAGGGATACACTTTCAACATCAAGTTAACAGTTAGAAGACGGCAGTGCCTGGAAACTGAACGTTCCAGACTGGTCTTCCAGAACTACTACAAAATCACAGGTAGATTGGCAATAAAAAGTAGTACCACTTTGATCTTTCAACTGCTTACTTTGGGATCAAGACGAGCAGTGGTCCTCACTTTCGCGACTGCTGTGGAAAAGTCAATTCATGTTCCCGCAATAGATGCAGTCAGCATCTGGACCTCATGGACTATCAGCTTAGGAGTCATATTGTAGCGTTGAGTTCGAGCGCTTGTAATAATTACGGGTAATTGACGTTATGCTAAATCTATCAAATCCGGAACATTTTGTTGGTTTATTGGAAGACAGTAATTATATCAAGATAATCCAGTTGCAGAAACTGTAATGATGCTCAGTATGATCCAACAGGCCGTCCAGAGCATGCCATTATAAGAAAGCGTTGATTTTTTCTTTTTTTTTTCAGCTAGCTGATTCGCAAGCGTTCGAGAACAGAGGCGCCAGGACGACCTAATTGGGACGGTTGCTCAGTTAGTATCATAATGGTCGCGTGCGGCGGGGGACATGCATAGCACAGGTTCGTTGTTTTAATTAAGTAATGGAATCAGTAAAGTGTCTGATGATGAACATGCAAGGAAAAAGATATACACAGTGCGGACGCATGCTGTGAATATTACTGAGTTCATTATTACATTTAACGTTAAATGTGACGGGCTATCTCAAAATCGCTGTGAATACGAGTGTTACACATTCCATAAGTGCTGTTTTCACCATCAGTACAACCTTTATCGATCCTCGTTGCAGTCAAGGAGACTGCTGTTGACTCGGTGACTTACTAATATTTTTCCCCATAGTCGACCCCATATTTACTATTTAAATTTACGAAAATCAGCATAGTTTGTCTTACAAATTTCTCTCAAAATTATATATTTTTTGATAGGAATTCTTTGTAAATCTGTCTTTACTGTTTACTAAACTGATGAGGAGTGAAGATAATACAGTTTTGGAAGTGTACGTTATAATGGGATACACGAAAAAATACAGGCATGGACAACGTCACTAGACATTTCTCACACTCATACCGTATATCACTTTTCTTCTTTCTTGCTTTTCACAGAACACAGTGGAGAGTGTTTTCTTCGTTGGATTGGGGGATTAACCTAACAAAACCTGAAAAGGATTGCTTATAACTCGCAAAATATCGATAGAAATATAATGTGTTATACACAACTAAATAGATCGATTTCTCAGCATTCCAATGATGTACAACATGTCACGCCATGTATTAACAGAGAAGAAGAAACTCTAAGAGCATCCTATAACTGATTGGCCCTTCTCACAGCCGTCAATGTAATAATGGACTTGAAACCTGCGACTGGCTGTAAGCCGACTGCATGAGCCAATGGTTTAACGGGCTTTGGACCGTACGATGCCTTCTCAGTAAGGGACACACTATAGAAGACGCAAGGTGAGTCGAAACACCATTCGCGACGTGTGCTTGACGTGTACTGTTATGCTCAAAAGTTTCCAAACGACCTGTCTTGCGTTCCGCCTGATTGGCATGCTACCCACACACGGTAACTTTCTTGCAGGTACTCTAAATCACTTTACGGTACAGTAATTTGACTATACAAACTAGCTACCTCAAGTGACCACTAGAGAGCACTGCTCTATATGACAACAATTCCACATATAAATGAATACCACGATACTAACAATATCAGATAACGTAGAATTAGAGATAAGACCAACCTTAAGGTTCGTAAAATGTTAACACTCTCATTAGTATGTGAGACAACTAGTTCCAGTAACTCTACCACATATATCATTCCGTAATCCTTAGTCAGAAGTATTTTTTTTCCAATGAGAGGTTTTCCAAGAGTGTATGAACTCCAAAAATTCTATAACAGTTTGAACTATTCTTGCTCTCTAAAACGTTTTCCGACCACCTATTAACCGTATTTTACTTGGCAAGTGGTTTAATTATAAACTGGTCTATTACCTTACCAGACTGAAAGACCACAATTAACAGCGCCAAGTATCATACGGAAACCTCACCACCAACAGCTAATAACATCAGTATATTCATAATGACATATAGACCTACGTGCAAATTTGAAGTTCCCTATCGCCCTAGTTATTTAACTCAAAATGACATTACAATGAAACACTAGTCTTGCATATGCCTGAACTTTACATGACATTATGAACTGTCTTATTTTGGACGTGGATTCAAGCCCAGCATCTACTGGCAGCAGAAGCTAAGCAAAGATGGAGCTCCTATCCAGCAATTTTGTCCATGTTAAATAACCACGAAAAATATTAAATATGTTATCATTGATGAGCACCGAAATTGAAATAGTGTGACGTAAAGTTGGACAAGGATTCGAATCCAGTATATAATTGGTTGGTTAACTAAGTCCACTCAAATGTCAGCTACCGACTTTTCTCTCCAGTGATTCCTGATATTCGACGTCGCACCTATCGCCATTGATTTCTAGCCAATAATAGACGTTAAATACAGGTTTCTTTCATCATTGGGAAGATGTGCGCAAGTTTGAACTACAAACTATGCGACGAAGAGTTCTGTGGTGACTGGGAATCGGACCCAGCACATATCGATGTTGACCACACACAATGAACACGTTAACTATCGAATTCCTCTTCATCAGCTTGCAGTGTCACGCTTCAAGTTGATGTGATGTGAAGAAAATTCTGTGTCCCACTGGGAGTCAAAATTGCCACATATCGTTATTGTTGACAACGAGTGAAGAGATGGTAAACATTTTCCACCAGCAGTTAGGTGAGCTCATGTTAGATTTTGCGATTTTTGTGGCGGAAAAGGCTTCGAACCCAGACACATGGGTTATGTGGAGGCCTTGAGCCGTTGAGATCTTCAGCAAACAACGATTTGATGCAATTCTATCGTCACTAAGGGTTCAGATCCCACGAACCCGAAGATCAGAGTTCGAATGCCATTCCATCACCCATATAGAGTCATCTCGAGTTCAAATAAAATTTGGTATATGTGTCCTGTGACCTTACATGACATTTGGTGGATTAAATAAAATAAAACTGCTACTGTAAGAAAGGTTATTGATGGAAGTGTTTCTACATCTAGATGTAGTTGAATGTAGGTTGAAGAAGAATATATGCTTAAAGAAAAAAGACAGGTGTGGATCAAATCAGAATAGGAAAAGAAGGATTCTACTTCTAGGTGGAAGTCATGGGAGGGGCGTAGAGCAGCAGCTTCAGGAGAAATTAGGTACAGGGTACCAGGTCACAAGTTCTGTGAAACCAAGTTCTAGCCTTGGGCAGGTGCAGAAAACTTAGGTCGGCTATGCAAGGAGTTTGAGAAAGCAGATCAGGTAATTACAGTTGGGGGAGCAAGAAACTTCCTGGGTATGAATCCAAGATATAGTATCAAGAGTGACCTGGTTAAAATAGGAGCAGAAACTGGACACACGAATGTGGGGATTGTTGAGGTCTTTCAGCCCCATGATCGGCCCTGGGTAACCGCTACTGTAAGGCATGTTAACAATAAGCAGAAGAGGACGCTCCAGACACCGGAAAAATGTCACGTTAGTGTTGTTCCAGCTGATGCTTTGGTAGGTGGCGATATGCTACACATGTACTGCACCTAAATAGGAAGGCGATAGATACGTTAGCTTTTCTTCTATCAGATACTATAAAGGGGGCCATAGTCACACGAGTGAATGATCCCTGTGTTTGATGGGATCAGGCAGACAGGTTTTGTAGCACAAGGGCAAAGTCGAGACATACAACAGTCAAGAAAAATAGAATAAAAGAAGCTTCACGTACAGTATATATGGATAAAGCTAATGATAGTATCAATTTACTTCATCAAACTATTTGGGGAATAGAAAATAAAGTAGACGAGCTGTTAGTATGTTTGAATGATTTCAAAAATAAGAATGTGCCTGATTTACTTTGTCTGTCTGAATACTATGTAACTGTGGGAATGGAAAGTGTCAGTATGAATGGGTAAAATTTACCAGTATTTTCCCAGAGGAGCTAAAATATGACATTTTCAACGCTCTCCATAAAAAAGGGGACATCACAGTCAATAATTACAGGCCAGTATCCTTGCTTACAGCAAGTTCAAAAATCGCTGGGAAAGTAATGGGATACTTAGTAAATCACAGTTCTGATTTCAAAAATGTTGTTCTACTGAGACAGCAATATCAATTTCACTGCCCACGTAATACAGTTTTTAAATAGTAAAACGTCACCAGTAGGAATTTTCTGTGACTTGATTGCATTTGATTGTGAGAACTATGACATATTGTTACAGAAATTACAATTCTATGGTATAGATCGAACAGCATATGAGTAGTTTAAGTCGTATCTGCAGAACAAGAAGCAAAAAGTGTCTTTATATGGTTAAAGTGATTTGAGGAAGTTTCCCACTTCATCTAACTGGGGTGAAATTAAATTAGGTGTTCCCCAGGATTCGATAATCGGCCCCCTCCTATTCTTAATGTATGTTATCTGTAACAAGAAGCTAAACTGGCACTATTTGCTGATGATACAAGCATCATTATTAATTTTGTAAAAGAAAGTTCAATAGAAAATGTTATAAATAATGTCTTTGGAAAACTTATTGATCGGTTTTCTGCTAATTGGCTTTCTCTGAACTTTGAAAAAACAAGAGTACAACGAATTTTCGACTGGAAGGAGTACAGATCCTTCAATAAATACAACAAATCAACACAAGTCAGTAGCCAGAGTAGAGCAGACTACGTTCTTGGGTGTACGTATAGATTGGGAAATTTATATTTTGGATATCCTAAATCGACTAAATTCATCAAATTTCGCAATCAGTATATTTGCCAATGTTGAGGATACAGAAATTAGCAAGCTAACATGATTTGCATACTTTCACTCTCTCGTGTCATAGAGAATAATATATTGGGGTTACCCAATACTTAGGCAAGAAGTATTCACTGCTCAGAATAGAGTGGTTAGAATAATTTGTGGGGCTCATATTATCACATCTTGTAGGCTTCTGTTTGAAAGGTTAGGAATTCGTACAACAGCCTCAGAATAGATTTACTCAGTAACGAAATTTGTTCTCAATAACATGGAATAGTTTAAAAATAATAGCGACATTCATAAGTATAACACCAGAAGAAAGGAAGACTTACACTGACCTTTACTTAACCTGTCTTTTGCACAGAAAGGGGTAAAATATGCTGCTGTAAGACTTTTCGATAAATTACCGTATGAAATAAAAGTCTGACAGATAGAAGTAATACTTTCAAAAATGAACTCAACTCATATCGCTTTGACAACTCCTTCTATGCCATAGATGAATTCTTGAATAGGAATAAATAAAGCTATAGGTACAATATATGCATTTTGTGCCATTTGAGGTAATGGGGTAGGCAATAAAAATTTTAAGCTTAAAAAAGACCTTCATTAATGTGTGTATTTCTTATGCACTTGAAACATTCCTCATCATAACAGTTACCATGAGACTGATCAACGGAACACGTAACTAATTAACTACATTCCACCACTTCTGCCTCTATTGTGGCCCAGCGTAACCTAATGTTGGTGGCGATGGAAGTAATCTTTAACGTGAATCTGGAACCACAGTGCAATCATACGTTCGTCACTTGGCATAACCATAGGTTAATAGGACCTGTTTCTGGCAGCCTGAAGTTGGAATTGAGCTCATGCCCTCTGTATAGCGTCAACCTACGAGACCACCAACCTTCACATGTCGTTATACCATGATTTTGTCATAACGCATGTATGCAACACCGGATGAGAATTCTGACACCCTGACTTCCTGTTTCCTTGTTGGATCGAATTGCTATGAAGCATTACCTTCAGCTACTAAATGCATACATGAGACTTTATTTTCTAATCCCTGAAAGAAAATCCAGCTATGACCACTACACAAATGGCCAACACTGTAGGACATGTAAGTACCTGCAGGAAGTGATGGCTACCACTTGAGCCACTCTGCTGCGCTATATGTTAGTGGCATACATCACACAGTGAAAAAAAAAAATAGCTGAGGTATTGAGTTTACTACTTCTGTGATGTTTTAAACCACACATCTTCCATTTCTTAACATTATTAGTGTGTTCGTGGCTCGGAAATAAGTTACTTTCCTTTCAAAACTGCCAGCAATAGATAAACCTTGGAAAAACACATTCGTGAAGGAACTAATGGCTACCTGTCCCGATCAGAAAGATTTCTGCTGCATCTGCCTTGTCCATCTGACACGAGTCGGCGTCAGCTCATATTATGGTAATGCATCGCGCCTTGATCTACAGTGGACATTTTTGCACTCACATTGGCGAGCATACTATTATTTAATATCATAGTTTGGTTTTTAAGTGAAATAATTTCGGTGAACAGAATTTACATGAAGGAACAACAACAACATTGGAATCAGTGTTCACGCAGCTTCTGACGTGTGTAAGGTGGCAGATTGAATGAATGTCAATTTCGCACCTTACATAAGAGATTTTATATGTTGGAACATGCAGATGAATATGTCTCCTGACATACTTCGGCGATAATGAGGAGATTTGCCTATTAAACTGTACAGCATTTAATGCAAACGGATGACACTCGATTCGACAGTATTAACACACCAAACCCGAATCCTGTATGTCAATGAGCAAAAGATGAAAAACAGCCACGGGAGGAAACGTTTTAGTTTAGGGGCAGATGCGAGTTGCGCCGTCACGGCCCGAGTACAATGAAACGCTTTTAAGAAGGGGTTGGTGACATGTGGTGAGCGGGACAATGAAAGCGCCGTGCGATACATTGAGATGATCAGGTAGTGGGCCATCGCTGCTTGTTATGGAGAAATTCTTTGGAAAACTGCATGGGGGAATTTACAGAAGGATACAAATAGACCAGCAACGCAGTTGATCACGTGAAATGCCTATGGTGCACTCTTGATGAACGCGTGGAACCTTTAGGCGTCCAGAGGGGGCACAAAATGTCGGATTGGCTGGAATAAACTCGGAAGGAGCAGAAAGGGGCGAAATTTCCACTATATCTGAAGAAGGCCCCTTGCGATTGGCAGAGGTACTTTCCACAAGATGAAAGAGACTCTCCCGTTAGTCTGAAAAAGCCGTGACGTGAAGCACGAAAGCACTAAGGAGGGGGACATTTTGCTACGAAAGACACAAGACTGAAAGCTTCGTGGACTCTCCTCAGATCAAGCGTCAAGTGTAGAACAGGGTACTTCACGCTCTGTACGACGCCAAAAGAGGAATTTTATGTGAACACTGCATTCACTTCAGCTGACATTCGGCTAGAAATTAGCTGGAGTCGTTGAGCCCCAACAGCGGAGAAACGAAACAGCCATGCAATTAATTGTTCTTGCGAGAACTGAGAGGGCATTGTAGTATACATGGTGCTACATCTATGCATGTGTATATCGCCATATTTCAAGACTAGGGACAGTTTCTGCTGATAAAATAAGTAAAGATTTTGACTAGCCTTTTTATAAGATATTCAGAGGGCGAGAGGAGCTCAGCAGCCGACAGCTCATTGCAGCTAAGGTAAATGCCGCTAGCAGAGGTGTAAACTTGTTGGTTCACCAGCTTGCGTCCATTGTGAACTCGACAACCTTGAGTAATCTTTTGTTGATCTTATCACAAAAACTAACCATCCTACATATACTTGATTCTCTCCTACATAGTGCCGAACTTAGAACTGGAATCGGATGATTTGTCGTAATATTAGCCAACTTCAACTTGTAGAGAACTTTCTATTTAAATTTGGTATTGTTGTGTTCAGTGTAATTTTGGCTAAAGAGGACGTAATACGTTACCTTGACAACCGTCCTAACATTGACATGTCACAACGTAAGTAAATTCGTGTATTTCTTCGACAATAATTCTGAAATTAAACAAATTTCGTATAGCTAAACACTAATGTGCTCTGTCCTAGAATAAGGGTCTACTCCTAACCACAGTTACTGATTCTAGAGCCACTAATGCACTCACAGGGTGTTTTTGCTGATGTCTGACAAACATGAAAAGGAGTGGCATGTCATACATGAGAAATAGTATGTTTGTAGTCCATCATCATGATCAAAATTTACTTGAAGAAAGTTGATTGGGGCATAACCTAGTGGCAGTATTGCCTGGAATGTCCGTACGCATGATGCTATAATTGTATTAATCAATCGCATTTTTCATTTCTAGTACTGCTGTTGTGAGTACATCTCGAACGTTCCATATTTGAAGATGAGTACCATTGAGTATGGGCTAGGAAACGCAGCGTCCAGCGGAAAAAAGTTTAAAATTTGTAAATTTTGTTCTCCTTGAATATTTGAGAAGGATGAAGACTGTGTAGGAAGTTCAAACATTTGTGCCTTATATGGCGTGAGTGTAATCGAAGAAATCACGTCAGGCAATATCACTTCATGTAGTATCGGTTTGACATGAATTACTCGCCTCATTCTGGAAGCCCAACATTTGTAGCTCATTCACGCAAGAGGAGAAACACTGTTATCTCCCACGAGTGGAACCTAGAACCAAGGATGCATTGGCTTTGCAGCGCGGCGACATTACCATTGACCTTTCGACTAAATGGGACAGTAAGTGCTCCGTCATTACCTTAGAGATGTCTCACATAGATAATTCGAAAACGAAAAAGACGAAATGGGTTATAGTTTCTGCACAGAATGACCTTCCTTGACTAAAGATGTACATTTCATAGTCACAGGACACTGTGTAAGTGAAAATAGTTCTAAAAATTTAACTGAAATACCAGTAAAATATAAAGTGGTATCTAGGAGGAGAATTGTGAGTCACTGCAGGAAGTAATTCGATTATCGCATGGTTCCCATACGTTTTCTCCAATGTTGCCAAGTCCCATTCATTCTCGCAGCCACGCGGTTCAAAGACGAAGCGGAAACTACCGCCAAATTGACAGATGTTTGAAATATGCCAGGTATTAGTACATGTGTGTAACTTGAGCGAAACACCATACATTAGCGGACAAGTCCGAAGGAACGCATATAGTTGACGACACTTCACGATATCTTCAGTGAGGATGCAACCCAAAATTTAAATACTGTAGGAATTAAGTGGGATTCTGTGAATGATTAGGAAAACGGACAAGGGTGTTACGGAAGTACTGTACGACAAGCTGGAAATTTGGGTTGAATGTGAGGCGTGCTAGGACAGCCGCAGTGGTTAAGGCGGCAACCTGAGTAAAACAGGAAATTCTGGTTCGAGGACCACTCCGGCGAAACTTTCACTTATCGTCACTTATCGCCATTAGTGCCCTAATGTGACTGAAGTAGGTATTTCTCTTTGGTCATGTGGATATATTCATTGAATACTTCCAGACTGTAGGGCGAGTGACTGCTAATGAAGAACAAGTGCAGAATAATAGTAGGCTTCTTAACAGAAATATAAGAAACCGAAATGATCAGCGGAGAAACATGAATTTTAGACGCTTAGGAATTCCAAATATGTACACTAATTATGAATGAAAACGTAGTGGACCAGGAGATCAGCAGCCGCGACTCTGTCAAAATTTTGAGAAAAACAGGCAGGTAAAGAACGTACAGTTGCGATAGAATGAAGATCAAAATGCATTCCGATAATTAAAGAAGAAAATAGACCACATGAGGCGAAGTAATTCACGTCTATAAAGAAACTGAGGTTCATCAGGAGGACGCAATAGTATAGCCAGCGATTAACAAACAAACAAACCAAAGTTTTAAGACAAAACATACAAACCGACAACAGGGATGATATACAGTAGCAACTACCAGAACTGAGAATTTTTTCAACCATTCTGATTGTCTCAGTGATAGTGTTTGAGAAACACTTGAAAAGTGGGATAAGCCTGATAAGGTAAACGTTACAGACAACAGGGAAGAGCCAAACAGCTTAATTGTATCAGGCAGTGACGAAGAAGATAAAATGTTTACATTTACATTAACGATGGAGATCTGCAACCTAAAATTCCATTGGTGGTAGTACATCTACATCTACATCTACGTGATTATTCTGCAATTCGCAATAAAGTGTCCGGCAGAGGGTTCAATGAACCACCTTCAAGCTGTCTCTCTACTGTTGCACTCTAGAATGGCGTGCGGGAAAAACGAGTACTTAAGTTTTTTTGTGCGGGCCCTAATTTCTCATATTTTATCGTGGTGATCATTTCTCCCTATGTAGGTGAGTGCCATTAGAACGTTTTCGCAATCATAGGATAAAACTGGTGATTGAAATTTCGTGAGAAGATTCCGTCGCAACGAAAAACGCCTTTGTTTCAATGATTGCAACTCCATTTCAGAAATCATGTATGTGACACTATCTTCCCTATTACGTGATAATACAAAACAAGCTGCCCTTCTTTGTACTTTCCCGATGTCATTCGTCAGTTCCACCGGATGCGGATCCCACACCGCAAAGCAGAATAGGGCGGGCAAGCGTGGTGTAAGTAGACTCTTTAGTAGACCTGTTGAACCTTCTAAGTGTTCTGCCAATGAATCGCAGCCTTTGGTCTGCTCTACCCACAACACTATCTATGCGATCGTTCCAATTTAGGTTATTTGTAATTGTAAACCCTAAGTATTTAGTTGAATTTACAGCCTACAGATTTTTTTGATTTATCCCGTAATCGAAGTTTAGCAGATTTCTTTTAGTACTCGTGTGAACAACTTCACACTTTTCTTTATTCAAGGTCAATTTCCACTTTTCGCACCATACAGATATCTTATCTAAATCATTTTGCAATTCGTTTTGGTCATCTGATGACTTTACAAGACGGTAAATGACAGCTTCATCTGCAAACAATCCAAGACGGTTATTCAGATCGTCTCCTACGTCATAAATAGAGATCAGGAACAAAAGACGGCATATAATACTTCCTTGGGGAACGCCGAATATTAATTCTCCTTTACTCGATGACTTTCCGTCTATTACTACGAACTGTGACCTTTCTGACAGGAAATAACGAATCAGTCGCACAACTGAGGCGACATTCCATAGGCACGCAGTACTGCAAAATTTTGAGGATAAAGAGTTAATAAATAAAGTGGATACATAATAAAATAAGTTTCAGTAACCTATGAGCTGTGATAACTCGTCAAAAGAACTAAGGCAAATGATAATAATTTATGTAGAAGTAATTCGTAGGAACGCAGTTCCTCAATACGTCTAGCTGATGTGTAGCAAACGAAAGTAGAAGTCGTCAAATGCTTTGATGTGAAACTGGAAGACAGGTTAGAAAAGGCAGCTGAAAATGTGAGTATTGATAATCCTGTGAATCCAAGCGCATATATAATTGCAACTGAAATAGATTATTTTACCTGAAGGTTGAGCGAGAAAGATTTGCTAGACGAATTTCATGAGCTACCTGTACAATGTAAAAAAAGCCTCCCACTCTATTATAGAATTAAATGATTCAGGAATACCAAAATCCGATTCCAGAACTATGACCGTTCGCCTATGTCGAAGCACGAACAGCAAGTGCATTGTTAACGATTTCAAGCGACAGTTGCGGTACGCGCATTCGTGTGCTTTCCGCCAGAATAAAGCGTATATCTTGCAAATTATGTGTCTCACTTGCTTAAGCAGAATTTACCACTTATCACCACCATCAGAGATATCAACTCACAACAAATGGAATAGAAATTCACTAAGCAACTTATTACAATCACGTTTAGTGCTCGCATTAGCTGCGGCACTCACAGCGGAGCGCTAAGAACACCACTGAACGCTCATTGGCAGTCAGAGAATGCGTGACGTAAGCGCGTATAACAAGCCTACGCTCGACCACCATCGCTCGTGACCCCAACTGTAGTGCGCCGCCTTCTCGATAGTGACAGCGATAATGTCACAAGGATTATCAGATTCCATTTCTAACACTAATACGTCAGCTGTAAGGAGAATATCTGGTTTATGAATGGTAGGTGCTAATGTAAAAATATCTAGATTAGTAAAGCAAGAAATTTTGATACAAATAGGCTGCAGGAATCTGGCAAGGAAGAAGAATATATTCTGGACGAAACCGATGCTAAAATATAGTCAGTCGAACAGATTTCTTGTGGAGAAAGGGCCGAATTAAGGAAAGTGTTAACCACTCATCATAATGTATTTTCAAATAAGCCATGAGTGATAAATACAATGTGTGCCATTTAAATCTAAAACCAGGGCAAATATTTTTCCTAAACACTAGCAGGCACATGCTAGGTAAGATGCTGTTAAAAACGAATTTCACCGTATTTTGGATTTGGAGCTGATTGATCGAGTAGTAAGTGAATTTAATAACTCCACTGTTGTAGTACTTAAACATGACAGAAGCGTTAAATTGGTGTTGTACGCCCACTAGTTAATTTAAATATATTGAGAGAATGTGACTGCCCTCAGAATACGGGCAAGTTACCGCAAATATTCACAGGTTTTAACTATTCCACTTAAATTTATATAAAGTGTGGGTACTTGAATGTGCCTTTGGCGGAAGAGCCTCCTAAATAAACGACCTTTTTACACGTGGGAGTGTCTACCAATATAGAATAGTCCCTTTGGACTAAATATTTCTGTGTGTGCTTTTGTAATAGTAATGGCTCAAGTATGAGGGCAGGGACTGTTGGAGCAGGTAATCGTTTATGTTGACGATGTACTGTGACAAATCCCACAAGCTCAGGATATATTAATTTAATACACAGA
This sequence comes from Schistocerca americana, assembly GCF_021461395.2. Classification (NCBI taxonomy): domain Eukaryota; kingdom Metazoa; phylum Arthropoda; class Insecta; order Orthoptera; family Acrididae; genus Schistocerca; species Schistocerca americana. Next base: position 365,412,968 of record NC_060130.1, on the reverse strand, counting down.
GTGCTGAGAGTAGTAAAAAAGGAAGGCATGAAGTTGAAGTTAGGAAAGACGGATTGCATTAAAGACAAATTAAATTTCGTGAGTCATAAAACTAGCAGGGAAGTTACATTACCACATCCTTGCAAGCTGTCAGTTCCAGAAATGTCTGAGGGGCCTAAGAACATAGAACAACTCAGATATATGTTTGGGTTATTAGCGTTTTAGCGATATTTTGTAGATGAACGGCCATTTAATGCCCGCTGCCTACCCTGATTATTAAAAATATGCATACCCCATGGGTCTGAACAAAAAAATCCGGTCCACATTTGAGGAACTGAAAAATTATTTCACAAGTAGTCAGATATTACACGATCCAAATTTTGGAAAGCTTTTTTGTGTCTCACTTGGTGCAAGTGGGCACGCAGTAGGTGTAGAGGTGTTTCAGATGGAAACAGACAGGGACAAAGAAGTACATAAAACGATCTTGTTTGCGAGACACTCGCTACAACGTGAAGACCGTAATTATAATATTTCGGAAATAGGGGCACTGAAGAAGTTAGAACGTTGTTTTTTAGGTGACAAAGTGATAATACATCGTGACTTCAAGGTCCTTATGTTCATAAGAATTGGCAATTTTAGTCACTTCAGACTAACAAAGTGTGCCATGTAACTTCAACAGCTGGAACTCGAAATCAGACAAAAACAAGGAAAGGACAATATGGTAGCTGATTCGCTATTGTCAAGCGCTAAATTGTGCAAAGAATCAAGACTTCTTTCGACAGAGCAGCGTGAGGTGCGTACGAGTACGTACTCATATTTTTCTGTTGGCTGATGGTTCCAGGATGCATGCCAAACCTTACCTACTGCAAAGAGATTATGTCAAAACAGTGGCATACAAGGCGGAAAATGACTATTTTGTAAACACTGGCAAGCATTAAAGTCTCTTATTGGATAATGGTCCGCAATTTGCTTCAGATAAATTTAAAATTTGCTTAGAAAATTCAGAGGTTCGACATATAAGAATCTCGGCATATTTCGATATGAGTGGGAGGTTTCCGCGTGAATGAAATGTATTATGTCGAACACACTGTGCGAGAAAACATTCGACATGTGCCATTCGTATCAAAAAAGTTGAAGTAATCATCAACAGCCTCAAACATGATGCAACCGGTTTTTCTCCTTGTGAACTAATACTTAATCAGAAACCGCATAATATCATGTAAATCATGGTAGACCTTCCTATTCTGTCGAAGATCTCCCTAGATACATATGTAAAAGAGTATTGGACGTCATGCTACCCCTACTGATTTCAGAATTCAGTGACCTATTGTTAGTCGAAACGAAAGAGAAATACAAATAGATTCCAGCACAAACTGTGAAGTTTATGCATGTATACCAAGGACCATTTCGAATAATAAGTAAGCCACATACAAATGCTTACAGACTTCAGTATCTAAAGAGTAAAAAATAGATGGGACTTCTCGGAACATTGTTGATCTGCAGAAATTTGTGGATAACAGCAGTTAGAGTCTGTAGGAACTCTGCCACTCTTTGACGGATAAACAATTTGGTGTGCTGTTCAGTCCCAATTGAATGACATCTTACATCGCACCGGTTGGTTTCATTCGTTCTTCTTTTTCATCTGTAGTGTGTAAGAATTATACACCTTCATGTATGTATTTAGGCTGTTACTGGGTAAAGAAGTGAATAGTATAAGAATTATTCACCGATTTTCACGCCCCCTATAAGTGACATAGCAGCAATGGCAGGAGGGTTTGCATTAGTGAACCTAAAATTGTCACTAACATTCTATAACGTTTGTGGCCAAAGCAGAAAAAATAGAAGTAAAAAATGGTGGTAAAGTCTGGAAGTGGAGATCATTTGGGAAGTATATAAATATTGTGCATGAAAATTTGCAATCACACGAGGCTTCTGAATTGTATAAATAGGAAAGCAGTATGAAGATGTATTTGGAAATTAGTTATTATGTTGTCTATAGTTAAGAGAGTATAATAAGCTTATGCCACACAGAAACAAGCAAGTGCATTTTGGTTATTATTTCAAGGGGAAGTGAGAAAGTGTCTAGATGTCGATGCCAGAAATTTGTGTATAGAGGTCACAAGACTGATGCAAGGAAATGGAAATGAGAGGATTAGGAAGACCCATTCAGTGGACAAATAGTGTGTAATGTGGTCAGCAGGCTGATATAATATATGGAGAAATTGAAATGGGAAAAAGGTTTACACATAATTCTCTCACATCTCAAGGAAGTGCCTTAAAACATGTAGAACTTCTGTAATGCAAAAGGTTAATGAAGATGTATGAACTGACAAACAGGGACAATACTGTGGACACATAAAATGATTTAAGGAATGCAAATTATTAAGAAAAGCAACAATAATAAACAGAGCTTTTGCTAAACGTAACAGGAATTCAGAGTAATTTCCACCAAAGAAATAACTTTAGTACTAAACTAATATATATTGTAACTGAGCCATGCAAATATACATGCTCGATGAAGTTAAAACACAATGAGGCAAAGAAAAAAATACTGTAATAATAATATAATTTAATGTAATCCAAAATAGCCAATATATGATGAAGAGAATTTCGCATACAGTAAAAAACGTGAGTAATTTTTTTTAATTGGAGAGTTCATAAGTCAGAAACTAAATCAAAAGAGAAATCTAAATGAGAAAAAACAGTACCGTGCATTTGAGAATAATGTACTGTCAATTATATTTCTGAGGTGAGCTCATTAGATGAGGTAAATTAGTACTTTAAAACATTCTTTTTGTTGGTTTTTATTACAATTATGTAATGTGAAGTAAGAGATGGTAGATTGAAATTGATTTTGTCCTCCGCTAGGATAGTAAGGGAACAGAATTGAAGGCTGCCTTCTCTGTTTCTCAAAGGCTTGGAGGCCTTGTGTGTCTGCAGCTTGCAATATGTGTAGAGTAACCTACTAGAAGGTCAGCAGCCAGTCACTCCTCCCCTTTCCATTGTAAAATAGTAGAGTGGCGAGAATAAATCTCTATCCTATGTGACCAGTGACTGAGTGACAGATAGCAAGCTTAACGAAGTGTCTATTGTCTGTAAAGTAATAGGGGGGTAACCGGATTTTACGTGTGTAGTACTGCTTGTTTATTTCTTTCAGACACGTTCACTGGAATAAAAAAAACTGATTTCAACCGAATGTAAATGATGATTAAATTCAAAATAGCAATGTTTCTTTCATGATTCATTTGATGTGTATATACGAGTATAACAGTGTCTTAGTATGTGTAATAATAAGTAACAGAAATTGCTTGTAATAGATTATCATAGAGGTATGACCATTTAGTCATCAGTTGCTTCCAGTATTTAGTTTTGTCCTAAAACTGTAGCAAGAAAATAAAATAGGTGTGGTTTGGGGAAGCAAGCACTGTATCTGTATGTCTCTGATGCTAAGTGCGATATGGGTTCTCCCTGTCACTCGGCCAAGGTCAAGCAGACAGCTTCTAATGCGTGTCCGTGCAGAGCGGACAAAGAACTGCACAATAATCTAAGGTAATGGTTTAAATTACGTTTAAGGCTTTGCCAGCTTATGTAAAACTTACGGAATTTGGGTCTGTTTTACGTAAAAACATGTGTCACAAATCTTAACCAGAAGTAACAGAGTTCGTAGGTGTACTTAATTTAGTACTCCCACGTAGTTACCCCTCTTTCAACAACAAAGTTTACACGCAGAGCCTAGAGTTTGCAATGGAAATCCCATGTAGTGGCTTAATAGTTGAAATATTGATCAGCCATATAGGGAATAAAATACTGAAATGTAAAGATAGCATCTTGATATGAAAAAATCAAAACAGAACAAGAAAATGTCTTTCAATGTTCACAGGAAACCTGCTGATACAGACACCACTATACCAAACTCTTCAACACATGCTACCTCCAACAAAAAGAAGCTATATATAGATCAATGCTATAGAGAGCCAACAAATTTCCACTTCAACTTACAGAACTCCAGCATGAAATATGAATAATGAAATATACTACAATATACAATGAACATGATCCTTTATTCACTGATAATATAATGCAACAATTAAAGAAAAAATGAACAAACAACAACAAACTACGCCGGGCGGGATTGCCCGAGCGGTCTGGGGCGCTAGAGTCATCGACTGTGCGGCTGGTCCCGGCGGAGGTTCGAGTCCTCCCTCGGGCATGGGTGTGTGTGTTTGTCCTTAGGGCAATTTAGGTTAAGTAGTGTGTAAGCTTAAGGACTGATGACCTTAGCAGTTAAGTCCCATAAGATATCACACACATTTGAACAATAACAAACTACAATCATAACTCGCAGCACTGCAGCAGTGAAATATGTAAGAATGCCATGTCTTGGTGTAGCATTTCAAAAATTAGGTAGGTTTTTCAAAAACGCAGATGCAAAAATCAGTTTAAGTAGAAGGCTTATTCAAAATTTAAAACCATCTGGTACAGATCCTGACGCATCTGGCAAATATAAATTTGCCTATACGCAATGCAACAAATATTATATAAGAAAATTGGTAGATATTTCCCAACTCGATTTAAAGAACCTATAGATTACTACAAACAAGAAGAATGTAACAAATCAGCTGTAGCAACACACAGTAAGGACACAAGGTATCCCTTCAGAATCGAAAATAGTCTTCACATTTCTCACAAAGTCGAAAAAAGAAAAAGAATGAATACCATGGAAGAGACGGAAATTTTTATTCATAGCACAAAAATGGCGACAATATTCTCAATGAGATAACTGATTTCAGAAAGTCTAAATTCATCAACAGCCTTAAACTCGTATTAATACAACACATTTAAGGTGTGATATTGTGAAACAAACAACTTTGAGACTGTCAGTATCGTAATTACCGCTGAAATGAAACGATAGTTGATATCCAAAAGTTGCAAGGCTACCATGCCGTATTTAAAGTATTCTGTTTACACCCACAGAGAAACATTTCCATTGCGTCAGAAACAGTGTTGGATTGAACATTAATAGTGTAATGATAAGTAACAGCTCCAGCAGTGTACCAACGATGTAGACATATATCTGCGACGTCGAAATCGCAAGTGAACAACTGACATGCATAATACAAATCACAAAGAATAACAACTGATGCAAAACTATCTACATCCCGCACCGGATGTGGTATCAAACACAACGACGAGGCACATTCTACACCAGCAGAAACCAATACTGGACAATGATTTCTGGCCACTGACTGCCAGACCCTTCCCCCTAAATACCTCAATAGCCACTCCAGCAGCAGAAGAGCGAATGAAACATTTCTAGGTCAATTCAGACTAAGGGATTTTATTTATAACTAACATCTGTATGCACAAACGTCTCCTGGCCATGAGTAAAACATGTTTCAAATGCATTGCGATGTATAAAATAAAAACATACAACATATAAATAAGACTGACAGAAAAAAAAAATTATTTCTTGTTTGTGTGAACATTACCGGAATATAGTGATCTGTTAAATGACATAAAAGTTTTGTTTATCATCGTAGTTCCTGATTTCTCTGAATTATACACAGAGAGGCAGAATATTTTATTGCAATTTCGTCGATCTGAGTTGTGGACTTGTGGACCGGATATTATGGGTTACACGTTCTCCATTACTGTCTACCTGACCGCAAAAATAGTCTTCACGCTCTTGTAAAAGGCGGAGGTATTTAAAAAGATCGTCTAAAGTGCTGTCGTCCCCAAACTTTCATCAAAAAATAGCAAAACAACTAAGCTTATAATTATTTGCGTGTTGAATGAATCACTTGTAATTATCACTTGCTGCCCACACCTCGTCACTGGTAAATGAACAAAATTACTTGATCTCAAGCCCTGAAGTGTTCAACATGTCCAAACCCAGTACAAAAGCCTCCAGGTAGGGTTCACTAAGCTGTAAGTAGGTCTTGAGGTCATTCACTTGACCCCAGATATTACTGACCCGCTATTCTTAACTAAAAATTTGTGGTCGCTCTAACAGAGCAAAACCAGATCTGTAAATAGACATACCAAATAATGTCCTCACACCATCTTAGTCTCTTTGGAGACTTCATTTGGAACTTGAGGTCGCGGCCCTGTACGTGGACTAAGTACTTGTTTGTATGTGGCCCCTCTGCTACAATAAGCGGAGACTATCCAGATGGTATCCATTATTATTACGAAACCGCTCCAGTTTTTTAGCAGTAGGGCATACTGATAGATCTTAGCTGCAGTTCAGTTTGAAATAAGCATTTACTGAGAATTAAACTATTCAGCACAGCCTGTCTTTACCTCATAGGTAAAATAATGATTTATGTACACTTTTTGCACAATAATATTAATCCTGTAGAATGAATGACACTATAAATGCATATTTATTACCCCTGTCATTAACTAAAGTGTGTGTCACTATTCATGTTCTATGTGTTTCACTTCGTTTAATAATCGGTTCATTAGCATATTTCTTACACTGTTCTGAATTTTAGTGACCAGTAGCTATTTGAAAGCTCTCTGATTCATGTCTATTTCACGTGGGGTAGATTCACCACAAAATAGTGACTGAAGCTAGAATGTCGTTAAGGCCTTCTTACACACATCTCAGAACTAATGTTTGTTCAGCTCTTATATTGTCTCACATGAGAAATAAATTGAACCACCCGGTGACTTACAGTTTTATCGGCTTTTTATGAACTGAGACAACTGAAATTTGAGGATTTTACTGTCTCAAAAAAGTGTCGTTTGGTGGGTTATCATTCCACCCGCTTCTGGTGACATAAGGAACTTTCATCTCCTGCAGTAAGATGGTAGTGGATATGTCTCCCCAACAAATCTTGAGTAGCAACATGTTTATAGCAACTGATGCGTTAGTGTCTACCTTTTAATATTCACTTATAATTTATAAACTTTTCCAATTTTAAAGTTTTCCTGTAGGTAACGCAAGTCTTTCAGATTCCGTTCTATCTGCAGCTCACCTGCTAGGCACTGGCTCTACCTCACACCATGAATTCCTTAAGAAAAATCTATAGAAAGCCGAGGTGCTGGCCGCCTTCCATATTTTGTATTCCTAGAAATATGGCTGAACTATCGTCAATCTACGAACGGATCATTACAAAAATTTTAGATAAGAGCTTTCATCTTTGACATTTATCTTGACGCAGTAACACTCCTACGCATATCAACACATAATAAAACAATTACATAAATCACAGAATATTCGACTTGGATTTATAATGTTATTGTATTATACATATTCAGGTAATTTTAATTATCAGGTGACAACGATGAAAAACTCAGTGATCCAGTCTGTAAGTGTGCTGAACAATGCAAGCCATCAGGTTGTTGTCCGGTAGACCAAAGATCCGCCAAGGTTTGGGTGGTAGCACTAAACAAAGATATTGAGAGTCACAAAAAAATATATCCCTGCTGCTGTGAAAGGTAAGACTTCGAAACATCACAAAATATGTTCGGCAAGTTCGTGACCATCGAAATACCTTCAAGACTGGAGCTGGTTTATGCTTCCAAATTCAATGTATATTTTCTTGTGATTTTAGTAAAAGCTTATGAACAACTCTTACGTTATTTCGCGTCTTAAAGAACATTTTCCTCGTGAATTACAAAACTGTTTTCCATCGTCCACTTTGTGAGCGATGTGCTATTTTCTATGCCTTAGCTGCTACAGCAGCAGCGAGAGAATGTTTCCGCATGGACGTTGTACCAGCTCTGCGACAACGCGCTCGTTTGCTTATGTGATTTCACCTATTGCCATAGGGCGGAATATCGCTGGAAAAGTGGTATATGTACAGTCAGTTGTTTTTACACATTCTCTTACGTAGCTAAAAAGAACCGGAATGAAATTCAATAACGAAATCTTAAGAAAATCCGTCAGCTAATATTGCAGTTTTTGTGTAGAAGCACTGGATGTTCGCCACACGCTATGTCACCTTTGCTGTTCACTTAATTTTCAGAGTGACAGGAGAACACCCAGTGTAGGAAAGTCGATAATAGTGAGCCGATACTGTAGGTGTGAAAATCTACAACAGTATCTGATAATTTACCCCTGTGGCGCCAAAAAAATTCAAGTCGGAGCGTGTTACTCAATTACAGAATGCGAAAATGCGCTGAAACCACAAGAAAGTAATAAATGGCTTCAAATGGCTCTGAGCACTATGGGACTCAACTGCTGAGGTCATTAGTCCCCTAGAGCTTAGAACTAGTTAAACCTAACTAACCTAAGGACATCACAAACATCCATGCCCGAGGCAGGATTCGAACCTGCGACCGTAGCGGTCTTGCGGTTCCAGACTGCAGCGCCTGTGCGGCTTTGAATTGCTTACAAGGATTTTGAGTTGTTCCATCTGTTTGTTCCACTGACTAAACTGAAATTGGCAGAAAATTATTCGCTACACTACGATTCTAATTTATTTGTAACGAAGTATGAAAAGATGGAAATGCTGAATATTGCTTTGGGATCAACATCACAGAGTTATCGGTTAATAGTTACTGCGTTGACATATGATACTAAAAACAATTTATAACTCCTCTGATAAGTATGACTCATTATTATGTGAGAAGCCATAGTTGACTGCTTTGAGAATATCGAGATACTATGCAAAATTTCAACTACAAGTGTGTAGCAACGCGTTTGTGGAGCAGGAATTCTTTCCAGTCAGTTTATTGTCGTAGTTGAAAACTGATTATTCTTAACAGTGGAACGAGCTGCGAGGGATTCAGTAAGCTAACAGAAAGATGACTGTATCCATTTGTATACAGATGTGACCTTTGTCGCCTGCTTTCGAGTTGATGTGACAGTTGCCCGTGACGTTAAATAAACTATTCTAATGTCCACGGAGCGCCAACTGGTGAAAATGCATAGGTCATAAACAACTTCAGGGGCCATTTCGAACTCGCGGAGTCACGCCGTTGGTGGTCATAGGCCATCGAGGGTAGTTTTGATAGTACACGAGTTTCATAAAACAGATACCGGAGATTCACAGGGAATTTCCGGGCTAATTATGAGTGCGAAAAGATGGGACTTTAAATTCAGTTTATATGTGTGGGATAATAATTTTAAAGATCTACACTATGGAGGTGCGGGGGCTGGGCGTAGTTGTGGAGCTGTACGATGGCATAATAGTCTGTTAGCCCTGTTTATCCCCCCCAAAATGAGGTGACTACCTGCTACGAAAAAATTAAATGGTTTACCGGAAGTAGTAGTCATAGGACGTATTGCTGTGATTAACTAGAATGTGTTGAGGTTGTGTTGTGTGTGGGATACAGTGGTGTTCGTGCTGTTCATACGCTTTTGAGCAGGTCTTTCAACGACGGATATTAATAATTAGAAACTGGCTGACAACAATCAGTGTCAAAAAGACTTTGGCTTAATGAATCAGGAGAAACTGTGTATCCTTCACACATTTCAGCACCTTCTGCCCATCTGTATCGTCGCATTCGTACCCCCTAATATTGTTGCACAAATACCACTCCAGGCTCGTTTCTTAAAATTTCTTTTTGTTTACGGACATGCTCTCATTGAGCCCTTCATCAAAATGAGCACTAAGTTATTTTCGTAGTTTTACTTAAAACAGTACATGATTACTCCTCGATCCTGGAGAAATGATCTATGGATTTTCTGCAAACCTAGACAAAAAAAATTAAGTGATGGGGAGGGATCTCCAGTTAATTTCCCCAGTTCTTATTTTATAGCGTTCAAGTTGGTTTGTACATATTTGTTAGAACTGTCGTAGTTCCAGCATCTGTCAGTTTAGCAATATTGTCCACTTCGTCTCAAAAGCGCAAGCTTCACTCCTGATATGCTAGCCCACTCTATTATACACAGTGTTTGTAGAAACGTACTCCTTCCTGCTCTGAAGATGACTAGGACTTGTCAACATTACAGAACTGGTGTAGCAACCCTGTAATAGTCAGATTACTTCCTGCAGTGACGCAGATATTTCCGCCTAACTTCACTTAATATTTTACTGATATTTCAGTTAAGTAGCTTAGTTTAGTATGTTCTGGCTCAGTTTCCATTTTCTAATTCACTCAGTCGTATTACTAGTTCCTTCACTAGAAAACGAAACTTAGAGACGATAAGAAAAGTGTCCTTAAACCAATGCATTTTTAATGAAAATTCTTTATATTATTGTTTAAATTTCCAGGGTCCATTAGCCCAGATCATGGAATAATAATATTATCAAAAAGTCCAAAATTTTCACATAGAGAATTCAATATAATGAAAATCATTATCTCTATTTTTAAGTTTCTTCATTCTTTTACATTTCATTTTCATCCGTTCGTTTTCAACCAACTGAAAATCCCTAACAGTAATTAATTCAGAATATCTATCTGGTATTATACTCTTAGACTCATTACAAAGCTCAATACAGTATTTTTCGCCATGTTTAGTATATAAATATTCACATCCAGTAACACGACAGAAAAAGATTTATCTCAACCTCAGTTACTTTTTTAATCTCTCTCGAGGCACTTACGTTGTTGAGCTTCTTGATTAGAGTCTCAATTTATATTGAAAAGTTTTATTAGAATGTTAGTAATTTGCAAAGCTACTTAAGTCTCTTACTGCGTAATGTCCATATGGTAATGAATGTATTTTATTTTCAAAAACGTATCTTTTGTCATCATGAGAGCCTAACACTTTTTGTTTGTTTCAACTGTACATATTTGGTGTTTTTCACTTTGATTCATATTAATTCTTCTGAAGTGATCTCTATCATTAAACAAACAATCTTCACAACCTTCTAAGCTTATTCTACTTTTGGCAATACATTTCTTATCTTCTTTAAATTTTTTGCTCTATTTTATCACCTAGTTTATAAGAATACATTTTTGCTCTCAGACAACAAAATTCTTCCATTATTTTTTCATTGCATTCGTCTTTCATTTTTCCTACTATTTCCTTGTTAACTTGTGGAATACAATAAATAATATTTTCAGGATAATCACTACTATCAAATTTAGCAATCATGGATTTCATATCTTCATAAAAACCTTCAGTTTGTATATTATAGATATAAATGTCCTTATCTTAATAACGCCATTCAATATTTTCTCTATAATTCGATTTCATTAATCTGTAGTGAAAATCATACATCAGACTATGTTTATCCATTACGGATATTTTAGAACCGTGACTGTATATTAAATGTAAATAAGTTATACACAACTGCAACAAGTCACTTTTTTCTCCAATAATAATGCTTTATTACATGAACCGGTTTTCGAAACCTTTCAGGTTCATCTTCAGATGATTTAGGGAGGATCCGGGAAGTTACATCATTACTGGTAGTAGCATAATGCTGGGTGCTGGTTCTATGGCAGAAAGATGTGTCACACTTTAATGTATCGCCATGACTATAGCTTATCTGTCGATATGGATGTAAATTTAATTTTTACTTACTGCGACTGTATAGGCGGCTTTTTTCGTATCTGTATGCCTCCATTTTGATGTCCAGAACACTTTCACACGAACTATGTTAGTTTACACTTTGACAGTGAAAGTGTTCTGGACATCAAAATGGAGGCATACAGATACGAAAAAAGCCGCCTATGCTGTCGCAGTAAGTAAAAACTAAATTTACATCCATATCGACAGGTAAGCTATAGTCATGGCGATGCATTAAAGTGTGACCCATCTTTTTGCCATAGAACCAGCACCCAGCATTATGCTACTACCTGTAATGATGTAACTTCCCGGATCCTCCCGAAATCATCTGAAGATGAACCTGAAAGGGTTCGAAAACCGGCTCATGTAATAAAGCATTATTATCGAAAAAAAGTGACTGGTTGCAATTGTGTATAACTTATTAACAATCATACATCAGTTCATTATATAAATCAAGTATAATAATACCAACACAGATGGGATTATTAAATGTGATTTTTGTCTTATTCATATGAATAGCAGCTAGATTTTCATTAAATAATGTTCAGTTGCGCATTTGGCTACCATTACAGTGTTGTGTCTGGGACTGCTGCTGAGCTGCCAACAGCTGGATCGAGTCCTGCTATTCTGGCGTCTTATCATCGTCAGATTGTCAGATGCCGATATAGGGGGTTTCTGAAACAAACACTGGTGTCAGATTTACTGCCAGTTGTGATGGTCCCTCCCGTTGGCGGAGCTGGTTAAGGTGACGCCGGTGTCCGGATCCATGATTACACGAGATTTCTATTATCACCCTCCCTAGGAGGTGCCAAACAGCGGCTGAAAGCATTAGTGGCCTACATATGGTATATAGATTTTCTCAGACTGGGTTTTGCAAGGCATGCTTGTGACGATGAGGCTGGGAGGGTTGATGTGATAGAAGTGTGGATATTTGAGAATGTACTTTCCTAATGGTGGCACCCTCCACCCCCCATGAAGAGGTCCATGGTATGAGGATAGAAAAAGGGAGAGTTCATCGGTGATTGAGAGACGATGGGAGAGTTTAGACATTTACATTTGGAAAATTATTACAAAACGTCCTGCCAGGCCATTTGAAGCTGTGTCGAATGGGGTCATTGGACTGATGTGATTTCATTAATTTTGTAAAATTCCTGTAACTTTGAAGATGTAAATTGGGGACGATTATCTGTTACAATAGTTTCTGGGAGACCCTGTAAGGAAAATTCATGGCTGCAGTCTGTTCGCTGGCAGTGGAAGCAATGTAAGGCATCCATGAGACAAATGGGTATCCAAAACCCATGTCTACTACAGTGAGACAGGAGGTCCCCAGAAAGGGGACACTGAAATCTAGATGAATCCTTGTACTTGGACATGGGAAACGTCTATGGGCAGGGGCCACTTGCTTGGATTGGCAGGTGGTACAAGGAGAAACCATGTTTGTGATGGCTGTGTCCATTCCGTTCCATTACATGTGATGTCTGGACAGCTGTTGTTTGAGAACTACCCTCCCGTCCCCCTCCCCATCCTATGTCCCTGGTGGAGGAGTTCTAGAGATCTCTGTTGGAGCAAAGGTTAGGACAGACCTTCGCCCATATTCCCCTTGGTCTAGGACGACATCCTGTAGTGTAGAGAGGTTGTGACAATGATACCAGAAGGTATGAATTTCTGGGTTCTGAAGTTGCTTTATATTGGCTGACCTCTCAAACTGCATGCATCTGAAGATCTTTCCTCTGCTGTGCAGTGCTTCACTGTGTTGGCATCCAGAGGGAGGTTTCGATGGCTTCCTCCATTGTGTCATTAAGGTTGAAGCAGAGCTAGGGGTCTTGGTTGAGGACAGGATTCAGTCCTACAGGTAAAAAGAGAGAAGGTCTATTTTAGCATGTTGTGCTGACAATGAAACTTGATGTTGTATGGATAACTTTGTAAAAAAAGGACCCAGCGTTGGAAGCAGCTAGCAGTTCTTGTCGGAACAGCGTCCAAAAAGCGCAGGAGCGCAAGGAGTTTCTAGTAGTTTATGAGGACTGGGAAGTGACAGCCATAGATGTAGTGGTGGAATTTATTTTTGTATAATATGATGCAAGTGCTCCCTTCTCGACCTGGCTGTAATTTTTAAGTGCTTGATTCAGTGTTTTGGAAAGAGAGGCTACAGGGTGTTGCACCCCATTAACCTTGTGTGAGAGTACCAACACCACCCTGTTATCAGATGAGGCAGTGGCAAGGATCCGTGGCTTTGCTGGATCATATACTATTGGGCAAGTAGGTTTGAGAAACGCCGCCTTCAATCCATGGAAAGCTCGATCACATTGCTCTATCCATTTCCATGGTATTTTTTTTGTAGGAGCTGATGCAACGGTTCCACTATGGCTGCCAGCTGGGGGATGAAGAGGTGGAAGTAAGTCGTTTTCTCCAAGACTGAGTTCAGTTGAGATATGTCCTTGGGGGCAGGCAGCTTTTGGACGACTTGTACATAACTTAGGGTGGGGTGGAATACCAAAGCTCTGGTTATAAGTCTCAAATAATCAACTTGGATTACAAAGAATTCATACTTGTCTAAGTTGCAATGAAAAAACGCAAAAATATTAAAAAAAATAGTAAGTAACGCTTCTAAAACGGGTGAGGTCTTTTGTAGCTTTGCATGCCATTAAAATATCGTCAAGATAGTTGACAGTTGTCAGGAACTTGTCCAATGAACTGTTCTAAATCCCTTTGGGATATATTAGGTACACTGGATATGCCGAAAGGCAATGGGATCCTTGAGGGAGATCCACAGTGTTGGCAATGTTGGCAAACACTCTGTTCCCAGCAAGACGAGTCATAATATCTTCAACTTTGTTGATTGAATCTGATTTGGTGACCGCTTGTGCATTGATGGTGACTTTAAAGGCCCCACAGACACAGATAGCCCCATCCGATTTTTCGACTAAGACTAGTTGGGCACTTAGGACAGAGCCACGTCCTCTTGCAGGCTTTCAGGTATGTAGTGGAGCGTGTGCTGCAGAGGGAATGGAACATTACGGACCTCACAAAACTTGGGGATGGCCTGCAATTAGAACATAATGTGTGTCTCATAGTTGTTTAAGCCCGTCTATTTTGGTGAAAAAATCTTGAGGAGTGGTTAAATGAAATGTTGCACCTGCGGCAGTCCATCCACTGAGTGCACTGTTGATGCAGTGTCATGTACTTCTAAACCCAGTGTATGAAAGAGATCAACAGCCAACAAATTACAGGAACCTGGGGTAGCAACAACCAGGATGCGAGTCATAACAGCTTGGAAAAATGCTGCAAGAATGGTGTCTCTACCTTTTTGTACGTGTTCCAACCAATTATTGTGACAGCTAAACTGATATAAATTTGTAGGGACACTGTCACCCCGTCATTCTCTACCGCCAGTTTCCTGCTCTTGGCCAAAGGGGTGAGGATGGATTGCTTGTTGAATGACTGTAGGGGTCAACTGGTGGACTTGGCAAGCTTGGATGTGAACACCAAGGGCCACTGAAGAGCGGATCGACTGTTCAGATTTCCGAATAACTGGGAGATATGCGTCAGGTGACATGTCCTTGAGTTTAAAGGGATCGTGTCGCTGTGTTTCGTCTCGAGTGTGCACTGAAACCATGTATCTAACTAGCGAGGAAGTAGAAGATCGACGACACTGTCTATTAGTACACTTGAGTTTACGGCCTCTTGACAGTCCTGGTAAGCAGGCAATCCACTTGCAAGGCGACTCAGATGTTATCTTTTGACAGCTAAAGACATATGCCTCATTGCAGTGACATGGATCTGGAAATCAAAATATTATTAGTCGCTGGTCTTGAGGGTATCATAGGGGAGGGTTTAGGGCTTTGCTTCAAGGTGTAGTTGTTTCTCTAACTACAAAACTGAAGAATCCGGATGATCCACGGGGAAACGACAGCACTGTGTGTTACCTGTCACCTCACAGATGCAGGAGCATTGGCCCAGTTGGGCGATGTAACAGTCCCATGGTTCCGCCTTCTGGTCAAATAGCAGGAAGAGTATGGACGATTGGGGGATATTTTGCACCGACGAGTCTATCTGTTTTAGTTGGCCTGACACCATTGTGGGCTGGCACATAGTCTCTAGCCTCGCTATCAACCTCTCAATGCTCTGTTGCAGGAGGAGTCTGAGAATAGCTGTCGTGGGGAATGAAAAATCGCCTGGTCACTCTCTGCAACAGCATACATAAAACAAAGTTTTTAACATAACACCGTTACTATGTCTAACACAGTTGATACACACAATCTAAACTGAAAAATATTTTATTGACAACGATGTACTGAATATACGCAGTTCTGAGCTCCTTAGCTGAATATTAAAAACAGCATAGAAAAATATTTCTTGAAGTGTCTTCCAAACCTAATCAGTTAACACCACAGAAATTAAACACATTTTCAGAAAATTTACTGTGGCAAGAAGAGCTACTATTGAACGCAGTAGTAAGCAACACAGTCTTAAAGAACGTCAGTAACTGGAAAAGAAATAATAAAGTCCCGTGCGGGATGATGTAACTGCTAGACCAAAAGTTAAAGTTCCGAAAAACCACTATAGAGTATACGCGTCATGAACGCTAAGTCCATGCTAAGCATGAGTAATGAAATAGGTAATGTGATTAACTACAACCACCGGAACAATGACAAAGGCCAAATGCACGAGATGGCAGAGTCTGGTCTCCAGGTGTGCTATGTCTTGGTTGAAGAGCAACAGTGGACAGCGGACTGAACGGTGACAGTGACGGCAGTTCTTGTGAAGTTCATTGGTTCTGGGCTGGCGATGTCACAGGCTTATGCTACCCTGGCGTGAGCTTAAATCCTTGACCTGCAGAGTAATACACTTTTCTTTTTTATTGGCTCTTTGGCTGGGTCAAGGACGCAGAATACGGTCTTGATCGGCGCATTCCGATGCTAGCTGCAAGCGACAATTGAGATTATGGCGCGGTCACCGGCATCGCCCTGTGATGATCTATTCGATGACTTCTTGGCCCTGCTGTAGTTCCATTGGAGCCACGGGCATTTGAATTGTACAGTAGATGGACGTTCTGTGGCCAGAACTCCACGGTAGACGCATAACTTCAGATACTGCAGCAGAGTATCTCAAGCAGGAGGCAACGCTACCTATGGAAACTTCTGCATCCTATAGTGTTGGGAATTTTTGTAGATGGTTGTGATGTTAATTCAGTTGTTATATAATCAAACTAAATCTATGCACTGGGTACTCAAATTAGCTTAGTTAAAAGGATTCGCTCAAACAAGGCAACAAATGTATCGAACAGAGCGTTATCAGCTCCAGGGAGTCACTATCATTCAATGTATTGTACCTGCATTAAGAATTATGATGCGTTAGTCATCAAATACAAATTTAATTATTTGATGTAAGAAAAAGAGACTCTCGCCATAGTCTGGGGTTTCCAGAATTTCTAAAACATCCTTTGCGGGAACAAAACCATTATCCATATCGATCACACAGCCTTTATGTTCTTGAAAGACTGTCAACTGTTTCATAACAGTCTGACTCGATGAGCACTGTTACAGTAGTTCGATATGGAGACCATATACACTACTGGCCATTAAAATTGCTACACCACGAAGATGACGTGCTACAAACGCGAAATTTAACCGACAGGAAGAAGATGCTGTGAAATGCAAATGATTAGCTTTTCAGAGCATTCGCACAAGGTTGGCGCCGGTGGTGACACCTACAACGTGCTGACATGAGAAAAGTTTCCAACCGATTTCTCATACACAAACAGCAGTTGACCGGCGCTGCCTGGTGAAACGTTGCTGTGATGCGATTGCGGTTTATCGTATCGCCACATTGCTGCTCGAGTTGGTCGAGATTCAATGACTGTTAGCAGAATATGGAATCGGTGGGTTCAGGAGGGTAATACGACGTTTGCAGCAGCATGGACTATCAGCTCGGAGACCATGGCTGCGGTTATCCTTGACGCTGCATCACAGACAGGAGCGCCTGCGATGGTGTACTCAACGACGAACCTGGGTGCATGAATGGCAAAACGTCATTTTTTTCGAATGAATCCAGGTTCAGTTTACAGCATCACGATGGTCGCATCCGTGTTTGGCGACATCGCGGTGAACGCACATTGGAAGCGTGTATTCGTCATCGCCATACTGGCGTATCACCCGTTGTGATGGTATGGGGTGTCACTGGTTACACGTCTCCGTCACCCCTTGTTCGCACTGACGGCACTTTGAACAGTGGACGTTACATTTCAGTTGTGTTACGACCTGTGGCTCTATCCTTCATTCGATCCCTGCGATACCCTACATTTCAGCAGGATAATGCACCACCGCATGTTACAGGTACTGTACGGGCCTTTCTGGATACAGAAAATGTTCGACTGCTGCCCTGGCCAGCACATTCTCCATATCTCTCACCAATTGAAAACGTCTGGTCAATGGTGGCCGAGCAACTAGCTCGTCACAATACGCCAGTCACTACTCTTGGTGAACTGTCGTATCGTGCTGAGACTGCATGGGCACCTGTACCTGTACACGCCATCCAAGCTCTGTTTGACTCAATGCCCAGGCGTATCGAGGCCGTTATTACGGCCAGAGCCGGCCTGTGTGGTAGAGCAGTTCTAGGCACTTCAGTCTGGCCCCGCGCGACCGCTACGGTAGCAGGTTCGAATCCTGCATCCGGCGTGGATGTTTGTGATGTCCTTAGGTTAGTTAGGTGTAAGTAGTTCTAAGTTCTAGGGGACTGATGACCTCGGATGTTAAGTCCCATAGTGCTCAGAGCCATTTTATTACGGCCAGAGGTGGTTGTTCTGGGTACTGATTTCTCACGATCTATGCACCCAAATTCCATGAAAATGTAATCACCTGTCAGTTCTAGTATAATATATTTGTCCAATGAATACCCGTTTATCATCTGCATTTCTTCATGGTGTAGCAATATTAATGGCCAGTAGTGTATCTCAAGAGTCCATAGCCCCCAGTACCTGATGCCACGACTGTCAGAGTGCAGTGATGCATCTGAAACGGTGAAGGATAGTAGTGGGGTGTTCGAAATAAATAGTTTAAAAGACGTAGAGGGAAGGGACAGGATAAAAAAATAAGAAGAAACATGAAGAGGCATGACGATTCCGATGAGATACTCAAGTATTTTAAGGTTAAATTTGACGATGTAGGTGCTGGGAAAATAAAAGAATCCATTGTAATTCAGGAAAGGATATTACACTTGCAGAAGAGAAAGTAGCTGGTTTCTCATCTAGTGTATGGTCACTGTGGGCAAAGAAATGTACTGAAAAATGTAGAAAGGGTAAAATCATATAACTTTTACCAAAAGTTAAAAGTGACAAATGGAACCAGCGGAGGGACAATGTAAGCAATAGAACTTAAGGAAGTATTAGAAATCATGGACGTGGATATTGTCGGTCCACTATCCGAGACAACATAATGTTTTGCTTCTATATTTGTAACCATAGATCTGTTTTTCCAATATATAAAATTGTATCCAATAAGGAAAACTACATAAAATGTGGTACATAACAAAACGACTACAGACCATTATTAGAATACAGGGGAATTGAATAGGATACTCTCGGACAATGAGGTACAATTCTGTTCAAAGCAGAAGTGAGAAGGAATGGCAGCGCAACAAGCGGAAATAGTTAATATCTCAGCATACCGTCAGTCAAGCAATTCAGCGGAACGGTACAAAAGGGAGATAGGCCACTTGTGTAGGACCTATTACAATAGGAAGCACAAAAGACGGGGAATATATGCGGGTGTATTCGCGGAAATCACTAATTCGCTAGTGAAGGAGGGCACTGATTTCACTCCGGAAGAGATCCTGAAAGAAAGGCATTCTAAGCGTTTGGTAGAGGAGTTACCAGAGTTACCTCCATAGGATGAGGTAGATATCAGTATGAAAAAGACCATGCTCAAAGAGGAGATGCAAAAGCTAGCTGAGGCGACAATTCGTCGTCATGACGAAAAAATTAAGACGCCAAAATTTAAAACAGATCTGTTGCTCGTGAAAACACACAAGAAGTCCGGTGAAATTAACAGCGAAATAAATAATTCCAAATTTATATATAATGGACCATTCAAGATAGTGGACACTGTAAATTTATATGTGTGCTATCTGCAGTACCCAACAACAAGCAAACTTCTGAGTCTCATGTGTATAGTTGAACTAAAACACCGTGAACCAAGACTTCGGGTGACTTCATGTGAATATAGTAAAGTTAATGAAAAACTAGATATTTTTAGTCGATTGGGTACTACGTATTAACAGGAAAGATTGAACATTAGGTACATCTATTTAGTTTGTAGTCATTTATACGTGATATTCATGTGAGAATTACATTCTAAAAGTTATAGAGGATCGAAACCCATATATGTGTATGCCCATATGAGAAACGGTGCGCCGCGCGGGATTAGCCGAGCGGTCTTAGGCGCTGCAGTCATGGACTGTGCGGCTGGTCCCGGCGGAGCTTCGAGTCCTCCCTCGGGCATGGGTGTGTGTGTTTGCCCTTAGGATAATTTAGCTTAAGTAGTGTGGAAGCTGTGGAAGCTTAGGGACTGATGACCTTAGCAGTTAAGTCCCATAAGATTTCACACACGTTTGAACGTTTTTTTTTTTTTTTTTTTTACGGTGCATTGTGTTCAGTCTTGAGAGCAAAAAGTGAATGGATTCAAAAGTCAAGTGGAAACAGTGGGCAAAGTACCCACTAAAACATAGTAGCGGTGAAGTGAGTGAGAAAGAAAAATGGGCACAAAGGTAAGGATGGTTAAAGAGTGTGTTTCCTAACAGAGAAATTTTAAGTTCAGTTCTACAAACAAGTTTGGAAAATGTGTATTACTTGTAGCTATATGACAATATGTAAAATACTTAAATAAAATTGCAAACTTGGGTTTATTGCCACGAAAAAGGGTCGTAAACCTGTATTCTAAACTGCTATGTAAGTGTTCCCCTCGTATAACAATAAGTGTATAAGTGTTTAGAATTATTTTGATATATGTTAATGGGGAAAATACTTTCGGATATGCTGTCTTACTGGAAACAATCCAAACTGTAATTTTTGCGTTTTAATGAACCATGGACCCGCCGTTGGTGGGGAGGCTTGCGTGCCTTAACGATACAGATAGCCGTAACGTAGGTGCAACCACAACGGAGGGGTATCTGTTGAGAGGCCAGACAAATGTGTTGTTCCTGAAGAGGGGCAGCAGCCTTTTCAGTAGTTGCAGGGGCAACAGTCTGGATGACTGACTGATCTGGCCTTGTAACACTAACCAAAACGGCCTTGCTGTGCTGGTACTGCGAACGGCTGAAAGCAAGTGGAAACTACATCCGTAATTTTTCCCGAGGGCATGCAACTTTACTTTATGGTTAAATGATGATGGTGTCCTCTTGGGTAAAATATTCCGGAGGTAAAATAGTCCCCCATTCGGATCTCCGGGTGGAGACTACTCAGGAGGACGTCGTTATCAGGAGAAAGAAAACTGGCGCTCTACGGGTCGGAGCGTGAAATGTCAGATCCCTTAATCGAGCAAGTAGGTTAGAAAATTTAAAAAGGGAAATGGATAGGTTAAAGTTAGATATAGTGGGAATTAGCGAAGTTCGGAGGCAGGAGGAACAGGACTTCTGGTCAGGTGAATGCAGGGTTATAAATACAAAATCAAATAGGGTTAATGCAGGAGTAGGCATAATAATGAATAAAAAATAGGAGTGCGGGTAAGCTACTACAAACAGCATAGTGAACGCATTATTGTGGCCAAGATAGATACGAAGCCCACGCCTACCACAGTAGTATAAGTTTATATGCCAAGTAGCTCCGCACATGACGGAGATTGATGAAATGTATGATGAAATAAAAGAAATTATTCAGATAGCGAAGGGAGAGGAAAATTTAAGCGTCAAGGGTGACTGGAACTCGATAGTAGGAAAGGGAAGAGAAGGAAACGTAGTAGGTGAATAAGGAATGGGGGTAAGGAATGAAAGAGGAAGCCGCCTGATAGAATATTGCACAGAGCATAACTCAATTATAGCTAACACATGGTTCAAGAACCATAAAAGAAGGTTGTATACATGGAAGAAGCCTGGAGATACTGACAGGTTTCAGATAGATTATATAATGGTAAGACAGGGATTTAGGTTCAATATGGTTCAAATGGCTCTGAGCACTATGGGACTTAACATCTATGGTCATCAGTTCCCTAGAACTTAGAACTACTTAAACCTAACTAACCTAAGGACATCACACAACACCCAGTCATCACAAGGCAGAGAAAATCCCTGACCCCGCCGGGAATCGAACCCGGGAACCCGGGCGTGGGAAGCGAGAACGCTACCGCTCGACAACGAGCAGCGGACCAGGGATTTAGGAACCAGGTTTTAAATTGTAAGACATTTCCAGAGGCAGATGTGGACTCTGACCACAATCTATTAGTTATGAAGTGTACATTAAAACTAACGAAACTGCAAAGAGGTGGGGATTTAAGGAGATGGGACCTGGATAATCTGACTAAACCAGAGGTTGTAGGGAGTTTCAGGGAGAGCATTAGGGAACGATTGACAAGAATGGGGGAAAGAAGTACAGTAGAAGAAGAATGGGCTTTGAGAGATGTAATAGTGAAGGGAGCATAGGATCAAGTATATAAAAAGACGAGGGCTAATATAAATCCTTGGGTGACAGAAGAGATACTGAATTTAATTGATGAAAGAAGAAAATACAAAAATGCAGTAAATGAAGCAGGCAACAAGGAATAAAAACGTCTCAAAAATGAGATTGGCAGGAAGTGCAAAATGGCTAAGCAGAGATGGCTACAGGACAAATGTAAGGATGTAGAGGCGTATATCACTAGGGGTAAGATAGATAATGCCTACAGGAAAATTAAAGAGACCTTTGGAGAAAAGAAAACGACCTGCATGAATATCAAGAGCTCAGATGGACACCCAGTTCTAAGCAAAATAGGGAAAGCAGAAATATGGAAGGAATATATAGAGGGTCTATATAAGGGGGATGATCTTGAGACTATATTATGGAAATGGAAGAGGATGTAGGTGAAGATGAAATGGGTGGTACGATACTGCGTGAAGAGTTTGACAGAGCACTGAAAGGCCTAAGACGAAACAAGGCCCCGGGAGTAGACAACATTCCATTAGAACTACTGACAGCCTTGGGAGAGCCAGCCCTGACAAAACTCTACCATCTGGTGAGCAGTATGTGTGAGACAGGTGAAATACCCTCAGACTTCAAGAAGAATATAGTACTTTCAATCCCAAAGAAAGCAGGTGGTGACAGATGTGAAAATTACTGACCTATCAGTTTAATAAGTCACAGCTGCAAAATACTAACGCGAATTCTTTACAGACGGATGGAAAAATTGGTAGAAGCCAACCTCGGGGAAGATCAGTTTGGATTCTGTAGAAATGTTGGAACACGTGAGGCAATACCGACCCTACGACTTATCATAGAAGCTAGATTAAGGAAAGGCAAACCTACGTTTCTAGCATTTGTAGACTTAGAGAAAGGTTTTGATAATGTTAACTGGAATACTCTCTTTTAAATTCCGAAGGTGGCAGGGGTAAAATACAGGGAGCGAAAGGCCATTTACAATTTGTACAGAAACCAGATGGCAGTTATAAGAGTCGATGGGCATGAAAGGGAAGCAGTGGTTGGGAAGGGAGTGAGACAGGGTTGTAGCCGGTCCCAGATGTCATTCAATCTGTATATTGAGCAAGCAGTAAAGGAAGCAAAAGAAAAATTCGGAATAGGAATTAAAATCCATGGAGAAGAAATTAAAACCTTGAGGTTCGCCATTGACATTGTAATTCTGTCAGAGACAGCAAAGAACCTGGAAGAACAGATGAACGGAATGGACAGTGTCTTGAAAGTAATATATAAGATGAACATCAACAAAAGCAGAACGAGGATAATGGAATGTAGTCGACTTAAATCGGGTGATCCTGAGGGTATTAGATTAGGAAATAAGACGCTTAAAGTAGTAAATGAGTTTTACTATTTGGGGAGCAAAATAACTAATGATGGTCGAATTAGAGAGGATATAAAATGTAAACTGGCAATGGCCAGGTAAGAGTTTCTGAAGAAGAGAAATTTGTTAACATCGAGTATAGATTTAAGTGTCAGGAAGTCTTTTCTGAAAGTATTTGAATGGAGTGTAGCCATGGATGGAAGTGAAACGTGGATGATAAATAGTTTAGATAAAAAGGGAATAGAAGCTTCCGAAATGTGGTGCTACAGAAGAATGCTGAAGATTAGATGGGTAGATCACGTAACTAATGGTTCAAATGGCTCTGAGCACTATGGGACTTAACATCTGGGGTCATCAATCGCCTAGAACTTAGAACTACTTAAACCTGACTAACCTAAGGACATCACACACATCCATGCCCGAGGCAGGATTCGAACCTGCGACCGTAGCGGTTACGCGGTTCCAGACTGAAGCGCCTACACCGACGACACCGACCGGCACGTAACTAATGAGGAGATATTGAATAGAATTGGGGAGAAGAGAAATTTGTGGTGCAACTTGCCTAGAAGAAGGGATCGATTGGTAGGACATATTCTGAGGTATCAAGAGATCACCAATTTAGTACTGGAGGGCAGCACGGAGGGTAAAAATCGTAGAGGGAGACCAAGAGATGAACTAAACAGATTCAGAAGGATGTAGGTTGCAGTAGATACTAGGAGATGAAGAAGCTTGCACAGGATAGAGGAACATGGAGAGCTGCATCAAACCAGTCTCTGGACTGAAGACCGCAACAACAACAATGCAGGGTAGGTTATGTTATGTAGAGTAATTATTGCTGAATTAGAAGTAGTATGTAGCTGCCGATTCTAGCAAGATTCAAATTAAAATTTCAATTACTCACTAAATTTCGTGGATTCGAGCAATAAATAAAGTCCATTGACTAGATTAGGGGTAAAGGGTGACAGATGTACTGGACCTTACAGGGACTGAAATTAACATTGTTGACAAAAGTGATGTCAAAGTAACAACACGCAATCAGCGTGATTTGGGTTCGTTTTTCAGGGTACAACGCTTTACTCCCTAAATGGTATTAGTGATTTCGGCCACTACCCGGTCGGTCGCACTCTCAAATAAGCGCGCCGCCCGTTATATCTCCGCGTTTCCTACAGCCGTCCCAGAACACAAGGGCAGTGCCGCTGCCGATGACATGCAATCATCCTCTTTCCGGGACTCCAACGGTGGATGTACTTAAGTTCCAACATTCATGCATAAAGCCCCATTTTCTTTGTTTCCCGGTTGAATAACATTTAGAGACTTTCATAGTGGCCAGGGCTAGACGTCTTCTGAAGAGACATTGTACTGAAGAGTGATAGATTTAAAAATCTTCTGTATCTGCTTATATATCTACATTCAGATCTACTGTTAGCAATTGACACTCAAAATACAGCAACGAAGTTATGTGTTATTTTTAGTATTTGATATTAGATGTAGAATAAATTAGTATCTGAACTGTCTTGTCATTAACGGCATCTTTTCCTTGCTTCTGCATCCACTAAATAAACAAACAGTTGGTAGGGAAGTCCTAACAGTATTTATATTATCAGTTAACATTTTTCTACAGTTGCAAACTACATAGCTCAGATAAAGTGTTGGCTGTTGCAACCAGTCAAGATCACCACATCTTCTTCAGTAACGTTGATAGAAGTTTTTGCTGGCTGAAGCCACAGAAACTTAGTGAAGTCCGCTGGCTTCAGACAAGGAACCCGTTTATGACTCTTGTTGCTTGATTAATATACATTGCAATGATTGTTCGACAACACGACTGCAATTGTATTACGAAGTCATTCATGCTTGCAGCTGATATAACGTTTCTTGTGTATTAGTATAATAATGGTGTGAGATTTTCCTCTAGTTTACGGAGCAATGACTTTCTGTAAGGTAACGTGGAAGGTGTGAACAGCTGAAGCACGCTTTGCCACTTATTTTGGTGCTATTAATAAACTGATTAAGTGGGCTTATTTTATCTGAAACTGAGGACTTAGTTCATTATACCTCTTTGTTTAATCCAACTGAGACTCTTACTTACGCAGCTTTGGACTCTCTCAATATTATACTGTTACTACAGTACAGCATTCTAAATTACTGTCGTTGATTAAGAGTCCGTAATATAACTTCGTGGTTCACAGCCTGGTGTAAGCCTTTCCAGCTACCGACACTTACATTCTAGGAACCTCATGTGTAACAACTAATCCTGAGTGTCACATTTAAGTGTTGCTTGTACTGACCTGTTTCGATTGTTGATGAGGATAAGAGAAAAAATGAAGAGAAGAAACACCGCGCCAATTGACAGGGTGAGGAAACATTGCAACGACGATATACACCACAATTGGAGTTATCCATTGACACAAGCGATTTTGGTAAGGGATATATTGATATGGTGCAGACCTCAGAACTAGCATCTCGGTAATGGCGAAGTTAGTTGGTCACTCGTGTGTTACTTTCGTGAGCATATTTCTAAATCTGTGTTAAAGGTTTGTGAAACCACGAATAGTCAACAAATTCATAGATATCTACACTTCATCATAGTATCTGGAGGTCGGAGACTTACCTGCGCAGTAAAGCAGGATAGGTGGCAATCTGTGGCATGTGTGATGACAAAGTACACTGCTCGTGCAGGCACAAGTCTTTGAGAGCTCACATTGTTGAACATAGGCACCACAGCCGATTATCACAGTAATATACACTACTGGCCGTTAAAATTTCAAGAAGAAATGCAGATGATAAACGGGTATTCATTGGACAAATATTTTATACTAGAAATGACATGTGATTACATTTTCACGCAATTTGGCTGCATAGATCCTGAGAAATCAGTACCCAGAACAACCACCTCTGGCCATAACAACGGCCTTGATACGCCTAGGCATTGAGTCAAACAGAGCTTGGATGGCGTGTACAGGTACAGCTGCCCATGCAGCTTCAACACAATACCACAGTTCATCAAGAGTAGTGACTGGCGTATTGTCACGAGCCAGTTGCTAGACCAGCATTGACCAGACGTTTTCAACTGGTGAGAGATCTGGAGAATGTGCTGGCCAGGGCAGCAGTCGAACATTTTCTGTATCCAGAAAGGTCCGTACAGGACCTTCAACGTGCGGTCGTGCATTATCCTGCTGAAATGTAGGGTTTCGCTGAGATCAAATGAAGGGTAGAGCCACGGGTCGTAACACATCTGAAATGTAACGTCCACTGTACAAAGTGCCGTCAATGCGAACAAGAGGTGACCGAGACGTGTAACCAATGGCACCCCATACCGTCATGCCGGGTGATACACCAGTATGGCGATGACGAATACACGCTTCCAATGTGCGTTCACCGCGGTGTCGCCAAACACGGATGCGACCATCATGATGCTGTAAACAGAACCTGGATTCGTCCGAAAAAATGACGTTTTGCCATTCGTGCACACAGGTTCGTCGTTGAGTACACCATCGCAGGCGCTCCTGTCTGTGTTGCAGCGTCAGGGGTAACTGCAGCCACGGTCTCCGAGCTGATAGTCCACGCTGCTGCAAACGTCGTCGAACTGTTCGTGCAGATGGTTGTTGTCTTGCAAACGTCCACATCTGTTGACTCAGGGATCGAGACGTGGCTGCACGATCCGTTACAGCCATGCGGATAAGATGCCTGTCATCTCGACTGCTATTGATACGAGGCCATTGGGATGCAGCACGGCGTTCCGTATTACCCTCCTGAACCCACCGATTCCATATTCAGCTAACAGTCATTGGATCTCGACGAACGTGAGCAGCAATGTCGCGATACGATAAACCGCAATCGCGGTAGGCTACAATCCGACCTTTATCAGAGTCGGAAACGTAATGGTACGCATTTCTCCTCCTTACACGAGGCATCATGACAACGTTTCACCAGGCAACACCGGTCAACTGCTGTTTGCGTATGAGAAATCGGTTGGAAACTTCCCTCATGTCAGCGCATTGTAAGTGTCGCCACCGGCGTCAACCTTGTGTAAATGCTCTGAAAAGCTAATCATTTGCATATCACAGCATCTTCTTCCTGTCGGTTAAATTTCACGTCTGTAGCACGTCATCTTTGTGGTGTTGCAATTTTAATGGCCAGGAGTGTAAGTCTTTTGTGGAACCTTGAATGTCTTAAGAAACAGCATATTCACGAGGTAGCTGGATTAATGCCTGAATTGTGGCATTGTATATAGTTTATTATTTGTGCTCTTCTAGTACTGAATCTGAGATTTACATTTTTCGAGTTTTGTAAAATTAGTGATATGGAGGTACCCCTACAGAAAGTTTTAACCTGTATAGACGTTGTATTTGGAAAGCCTAGGGAAATATGCAAGTAAGATGTGATGGTTATCATGTTATACGGTACAGGAAGGAGAGTTAGATGTGTTTGAAACGTGCGGTGGTTAATCTACAAGTCGAGTATTGTATCCAATTCTTCTATTTTCCTATGTGTGTTGTAGGAGGCGTCCCCGGGGAGGAGAGCGAGACCAGGCGGTGGACAGAGACGGACGGCAGAGGGCTGACTGCAAACGGGACCAGATGCCAGGCGGAGCAGCCACTCCTCACCCCACGACAACACATTACGTGGCCGAAGCGAGGTGATCAGCTGTGGCCGACAGCTATCCCCACGCCTAGCCTGCTGTGTACACATCGGCCAAGGCCAGAGCCAATTGCATCACCTGCGGCGACAGCAGGGCATCCCCCCCGGGGCGGCCAGCGGTTATCGACCGAAAAACACTTGTTGCATGCAGCTAATCCCTCCGGACGCCACGAAGGGGCTTTGTAACTACAGGTGACGACCTGCTCCAGGGCAATAATGACACGCGCATGTACGCATGTACCAAGGTGTAAAGACGGTGTACACCGTTAGTGTTGTCATTGTGAGACTATTCGTAGATTTGAACTTCGGTAGATCATTTTCTGTCCAGAAATGAATGTTTGCAAGAACAGAAGAGGAATCAGGCGCTGACGACTGGTAGCCTGATGCACAAGTTTTTGTTAACAGATGGATTTATTAAGTAGGGAAATGAACCGTCGGGTAAAGAAAATAATCCACCATTCGCTTGCGAAAGAAACTGACTCTTAAGGGCAATATTGTATCTTTGACTTGAGGTGAATGTTTGTAGTGAATACAACCGTCATGATGAACTCACAACACCTATGATCCGTGGGATGAACTGATACAAAAAACAGGAATGTTAAAACAAGGTACCACTAACTGTGCATGAGAGGGGATGTAAAACTCTCTGCCACCACAGCAGGTCGCAAGCAGCATATACAAGGTGACATTTGGTGGAATTGTAGAATCCTCGCAGCCAGTATGTGCTTGCCTTAAAAATTCGGATCGTTGCTGTATTGTTGACTTAATGTTGTGTGCTGTCGTTAGAGGGCCCATTAAAAGACTACAAAAGGACACGTTCTGGAACAGTCCGTGAAAGCAGTCGGCGCGGCTTTAGAGACATTAACCGCTAGAGAAACAGAATGGGTTGCGACTACAGCAAACTGAGTGGACTACAAGCGCACCACAAGAAGAAAAATCTTCAGAAACCCTACATTGTGGTATCTTCCAGTCACTTTGGAAGAATGTACTTCCAACGATAGCCTTAGAATGTGCATGAGTGATCAGTTGTGTTGCATGTGACAACTCCTCAGTACGAATGACGATGAATAGTCACAGCATGAGGTTCCTTTCCGTGCCTTTACAGAAACAGGTCGTGTTTATCTTATTGTCTGCATTTCTTTCACTTGTAGCTATTGCATTACCAGGGCCCTCGTTTAAATTTCATGGTAGATAAGTGAACAAGAGAAAACACGTTCCTTTGATGCATACAGTGAAGTTTTAATCCCATGACGTAAACTTGATTGAAGGGTGGGGGTCATTGTGTAATTTAATTTTTACTATGTTGATGTTCTTTTGTGTTTTGTCTTTTGGGGGCAAACTCACATTTATTGATTTTGTATACCTGGGATTCACAGTCATGTACAACTTTATAAAAGACATTGTATTTACTCCAGTGACTGTAACACTTTCTTTATTTCACGATTGGAATTTCGGCTG
The DNA here is from genome assembly GCF_021461395.2 of Schistocerca americana. Classification (NCBI taxonomy): domain Eukaryota; kingdom Metazoa; phylum Arthropoda; class Insecta; order Orthoptera; family Acrididae; genus Schistocerca; species Schistocerca americana. Next base: position 365,383,505 of record NC_060130.1, on the reverse strand, counting down.
TAGGCCATTATCAAGGGAGGATGTTATGCCTATTAGGCTATTTCATCCTAAAATGAGCTGACACATTTTTATGTCGTTGTCATTACTATGTACGAATGTATTTCATAGTAATGACAACGACATATAAATGTGTCAGCTCATTTTAGGTTGACATGGCCTAATATCCATAACATCTTCACCCGATAATAGCCTATGGCCGAAATTGCAATCATGAAATACAGAAAGTATTACAGTCACTGGCGCAAATATGATGTCTTTCATATTTATTGATTGAATGTCGTTATTACTACTTGACTGTGAATGAAAACTCATAAAGGATTTTAAATGCTTAACATAATTTTATTCAAACTAAAGGTATAGAAGTATTATAACCTCAGAAATTTTGTGTATTCAGTCTATCTCTTTCTTGCTCTTTGTCTTCATTCAGTAACAACTTGTAGTTATTTTGTGGATAAATTATTTCAGATATCAGCGAAGGATCGACGAATACATGACAGGAAGTATTTATCTACACTGCCGATCAGTCTGATTCATATTTGTTGTAATCAACTCGCCAAGCACAAGTGTAAAATTTGAATAGTAGATACCTCTACACAGACATACGATTTAGTGTTGACATCTGGGTCTAGTACTCGTCAAGGTGTTGGTATTTTAGCTTCCTATATGTGACTTTATGCTGAGAATTTCTCGTTGTGGCGAGCATTAACAAGAAAATTTGGCTCTTCAGAGAAGAGATTGCAATTTTGTCAAATAAAGACAAGATTGGAGACCGTGGCTGTTATATGAAAAAAATTGTTGCTGGTGTACAGCAACCAGCCACAATCTGGTTTTAGGACACATCATTTAAAAAGTGCCGCTGTCAGTTTCGAAATTTTCGCAATTCATCATAAGGCTGTTTTTTCATGTTTTCATCAAAATAAATTATACATTGGTTTCTTGTGAACTGACCCCATTATAAACAATAATTCACAGTTATGTCCGTGTAGCCAAGTGTGTGCGCTATATATTTGTGTTAGAATGCAGCTTACATGAAATGTCCTTATGGCGTATTTGGTTTGCGGTTTTCTTGCATTGAAATAGGTTCTCAAGGATGTTTGTATTTTCAGAGTCCCAAACGTTGCACTGCATTGTAAACCACTTTCGTTCTGTCACGAAACGAATTTTCAGTATGCACCACATGTTTTGATTCACAACGTACGAAAACAAATACACACTTTACAAGGTACATGAGTGTCAAAGATGCTGCAATGCAATGATCAAATGATATGGCATTTTTGGCAGCGAAAACGTTAATTACTTTTATGTTATATTGACGTTGTGTTTTGCCTTACATCTAGGGCATTAAATGCAGACGGCAACAATACGTTCATGAGCCTTTAAATAAAAAAGTGAACAAGTAGTTAACTTCAAAAGACTTACATGAAACATGAATTTAAAAATGTTGAAAAGTTATTAAAATGTAGAAAATTTGTTTCGAAAACTTGCATCAGTTTTGTGAAGTAAGAAATGATTCTTCATAAAGAGATTAAAAGATTAGGATAGGTTAGTTGTAGAATGCCAAGTCCAGAGTAAGAAATTTGTAATTTTACTGTATAAGAATGACAATTTTTTGAAAGATTTAAAATTTGAAGCCAGGATCGATAATTTGAATAATTCTCAAATTTTTGGAAAAATCTTTTTAATCAAAGGGGATGTGAGGTGTGGTGCCTTACATCGCTCCTGTCTAGAGCCATTGTATCCGGAGAATGACTAATACGCGCACAGTGACAGATAGTCTGAAGCGGGTTCAATTGAGTACGTATTTATAGTTTTCATCTGCTAGAGGACAGTATCAGACAGGTCTAAACAGAAGTAACTGTAATATAGTTAAGAATTTTGACCACCAGAGTCCAGTGGTGCACAGAGATAGTCAAGAAACAGGTCAAGAAAACGTTTTTGGGAATTGTTCTGTTTATTCATTGAAGGCTTTTTTGTTTACTTATGTTTGTATGTTTTTTATATGCTGTTAGTAGTGTGAATGATGCGTGAACGTGGTCTAAAGTAAATATGTGGATCATTGTTCTACTGATGAACACTGTACGAACTAGTGTGAGAAAGTTTAAAGACAGGGTGAATGCAGACGACGGGCAGTTTTGTATCATAATATGTTAAGTAAGTTTATGCTAAAAGGAAAGCTAATTCTAGTGCAAATGAAAATAGTTAATAAGGCTAATATAAACAAATTATCAGAATGTTAAATATTTATTTCCGGAAAAAGTACAGTTCTAAAATGTGTTGTTTGTTGATTGGTTAGGCATGAAAAGCACGGACTAACGTGGGAGGATAATGTTTTTCTATTGGCCTTAAAGAAAACTGACCAATCAGGACAGATTATTCTTTGCGAGTCACTTCTCTTGGAGATATAGAATGCTTACAGTAGTCTAAGTAGTCGGAGCGCAGCCTTTCAATAGTACGGTCGTGTGTAGTATGAGCTCCGAAGGAAGTTATAATTTGGCGGTTTTAGTTGTGCTACATGTCTCAAAAGTGTTTTATCGAGGTGTTCTTTGTCCCTAATCTCATAATTTCTTCCTGTCTGAACAATGTGGAATTTTGCGCACGAATCACATCGGCGTTTGTATATTCCTCACTTACTGTAGGTTTCAAATGGCTCTGAGCACTATGGGACGTAACTGCTGTAGTTATCAGTCCCCTAGAACTTAGAACTTCTTAAACATAACTAACCTAAGGACATCACACACATCCATGCCTGAGACAGGATTCGAACCTGCGACCGTAGCGGTCGCGTGGGTCCAGACCGTAGGGCCTAGAACCGCTCGCCCACTGCGGCCGGCTTACTGTAGGGGGCCTTGAAAAGACTTATATCATGGATCACTTTTTGGTGTAATTTATTATTAGTAGAGAAGCTAATATTAATATTCTTCTTTTTAAATAGAATTGCAGTTTGATACGATATTGGGCCTATGTATGGCATAATGTTATATTTACGTTTGGTTTCTGCTGGAGGCAGATTTTTTTTTATTGAATGCTTTGTGAACTGCTGTTCTGTGGAGCTGTCGATTTTGTTTTGACATTACTGTGAAGCTTTTCCATTATTATAGGATCATAGCCATTATTATGAGCAACTATTTTCATCGAACTTATTTCAATTTGTTGATCTGTGTGACTCATAGGTACTTTTTGCATTAGGTGTACCATCGCTCTGAAATATGCCATTTTGTGTTGGTTGGGATGACGTGAGGAGTTATCTATACTGACATCTGAGGTGGTGGGTTTCCTGTAGATGCTAAACTGATGTTTGTGGTTAATGTTACAGATTTTAAGATCATTAAAAGTTGTGCTCTTATTTGTTTTATGTTCACTGTGAATTTAATATTTTATGCATTTTGCTGAGGTCTGTTGCCAATGCAACAGTTTCATTGTTTGTACCACAAAAAAGCAGGATTGTATCATCAACACATATTTTGTAGCATATTGTTTTGTTTGTGATTTATTGATTAATTGAGAAGTATTTTAGCTCTATATAACTAATATCTCAGTTAAGCTACTTCCCATTGTGAAACCATCATGTTGTTGGTAAAACTCGTTGAAACTAAAATAATTGTAGTCCAGCATGAGTGTGTTTCTGTTAGTTCATAGATATCTGCAGTACTAATTGTCTTACACCTAAGCAGACTTTTTCTTATAATGTTAATAGTCTCTTTAAAAGGGATGTTTGTCTGTAAATTGATTATGTCAAGTGATGCAAATTTGGCTGTGGGTGGGATGTGGATGTCTTCAGAACAGGCTATGAGTTCATGTGTGTTGTGTACAGCGTAGCTATGTACAGTGTGTGGTATGTCAGACTCAGAATCATATTGGTGATTGCCTTGTCATCTTTGTCTCTGCACACAACTGTCGATCAGGTTCCATACTTTCGAAAAATAAGTTGTGCTGATTGATTGTAACATGTTCATAGAAGTGGTACTTGTTATGCAGCAACTGTTGTTTTATTTATTTCTTTATTTTTGTTGATACAATGTCAATAAAGAATGACGGATGTAACGTGGAGCGTAGAGCATCGAACTGCTTGCTTGAATTTAAAAAAGAAAAGCTCAAGACTGTCATTCCATCGGAACGACGTTCAGAGTCCACATTTTGGTTCATTGGTGGACGGTGATGAAACGGAACATTTAATTTCGATCCACTTACTGTGTTCACACGGTCGTAATTGGGTATCGTTGGATGATATATGAACGATCCTCTTTCTTTATATTGACATACTATACCTTTTGAACAAAATATTGACTCATTTGTTTTGATTTTATGTCACACTTCTTTTCCTTCAGTCCGTTTCGATTCCTGTGTGTTTGCGAGAGCGTTACCGAGATTCTCAACAGTCGTTACAAAGAGGCGTTGTGCATCACGGAGAGGGTTACTAATCAAATTTCGAGGAGGCACTTTCTAGGAAGAATCTGACGACGTATTGAGTCCTCCCAAACACGTCTCGCTTAATGAACAGGGTAAGGGATGTCAGGTTGGTCGCTGCCAATGAGAATTCTATGCCATCAATTGAGTCTGATCGCAGAATCGCTGACTCTCAGGTTCTGTCATATGGCTGGCTGTAGAGGTCTGTGGACGACCCGTTAGGGCTCCTCACATAAAGGTGAACAGAAATGTATTGCAATTTGCAGGTTTGTTGCAGAAAACGTAGAGACTTTGAACATCAGCGTAGTCAGAGGCACCTCGACAGATATATTAGTTATTGTTGTTTTGGTCGTTTAAATGTTAAAAAGGGGACTCAGTCGTGAGTGAACCAAAAGCTTACGCCCTAATTATATTCATGGTTGTGAAGTGTTGGAGCAGGTGTAAAATCTCGTGATGTTGTTCGCAAAGTACCACTCCGGTTGACTTTTTAGAAAACTAGTGTATTTTTTCCTGTGTTGGACTTCAGCACATGTTTCTCACAGTAGTTGAGTTCTAGCTTAACTATATTCAAATTACATATTTGGGTTGCTTTTCTGACTTCGCAAGTTTAATGAAATGAATCTCAATGAGGATACACCAGTGTTGTGGCCGAACTTCACTGAATTTATATTGGTTTTTTTGTTAGTAGTGTTCATTCATTGTGTGTATTATAGCTAAGTCCAAATTACTGTTTCGTGTAATTTACTTATGGTAAAGGTTTGTTCAACTGATAACAATGTGGGTGTAGTAATTTGTGCAGAAATTCAAAACACATTTCCTGGCCATTAGTCACATGTCAGATTAACCCTGTCCGAATTACGTTTTCGTGTGGTCTTTATTACATAGTGAGATTGATTAACTGAATATGAAAGATGCTACAAGAATTTTTTGTGAAAAGTTTACCAATTTTCTGTATATACCTTCTATGTAGTGTCCACCTGAACGTACCTATCATTTGGCGTACGGTAGGTTTACATAGTCAAAATGAATTGCTTAAGTGAATTCCGTCACAGAGAGAGTTCGTATCAATGAAGATTACTAAAACTGCCCGGTTCGATTAAGAATATTTTCAGTTTTACCATCCTTTCTTTGTAAATAATGTACGACTATGTGTCCTGGCCACTTATGTTCACTTATCTGGTTGGTACTGTTGTTTGGTCATTGTGGAAAATTTTGCATAAAGCATCTGTTTGTGAAGATATGAATTTTACTAATAAAACACCATACTTGTGCCAATCTGTCCAAGAATAAGCTGTGTACCTCCCTGTTGCGTATTGTTAGCTGGTTGGAAGAGTTATCTCTATGATCTGAGGTCAACTGTAAACTTAAATTCATTCATTCACGTTGCCCCAATGTGTGTCGGTTATCAGAAGGTGTGGCCAGAGAAACAGTTAGTCCATGTTTGTTTTGTCAGTTTCCTAGAGGTACTTAGAGGTCATAACTTTGCTTAACTTGCTCATGACATTGTGTAATTGTGGGTGCACACTCAGTGTCACACGAATAGCATACAAATGGCATGCTTGCGATATTGGCGGATGTAATGACCCAATCTCGTTGGTAAACCTTGTGTGATAATACCCTTTGTTCGCTAGAAGACCAAAATCTAACTTCATAGAATTCCTTACTACTGATGCTACGGATATGAACATGCAACCCATCGCAGTCTAATTGAAATCTGTTTTATCTGCTTTCAATGTTTACATCACGTTTTTGGGGTATCAAGAACTTATAGCTGTATTACGAAAATAAACAGTTTAAGTGTTACAACACTATAAAGATCTTGTCAAAACACCTTCTCCCCTCCAACAATTGCTCTTCGTCATTCATTCATCTCTGAGCGTTTTGTACATATTTTCATCGCGTGTAGTTTGGAGCATGACGATTAAAATTTGTATTATTAATTTTTTTTAATTTTAATTTTTTTGTACATAACGTTAAGGCGGTCTACATTAAGTGCAATAAAAAGCAATGCTAAGTTTGAATAAGAGTGATTACATTTTTGTAGTGTCAAACCTGAAGTATTATCTTCCTCCCCTTAAAATGATGCTTTATGAGGCGACGCTCTATCGAAAAACTTTTACGATCTTTAGACGTTCATAGTTCAATCTTTGAACCACGAATAAAATAGCTTATCGACGAAACTCCCACATCCTTTAACGATGTTGGTATAGATTTCAGTCATGGAGATGCCATTGTTACAGTTGACATATGAGCTGGGTGTATTGCCGACGTGATTTGGAAATAACATTGACATAATATTGTGCTGCTGATTATGACGCTTTAGACGCTCATAGTTCAATCTTTGAAACACGAATAAAACAGCTTATCGACGAAACTCCCACATCCTTTAACGATGTTGGTATGGATTTCAGTCATGGAGATGCCATTGTTACACTTGACATATAAGCTATGTGTATTGCCGACGTGATTTGGAAATAACATTGACATAAATATTGTGCTGCTGATTGTGTTTACATATGTTTGCAGACATTTTAGATGTGGAATTAACATTTGTGAGTCTTCACAAGCATCTTCTGTTTTGTAAAACAACTTAGATGTGAAATTAGCATTGCTGCAATTAATTTCAGAATCCGCAGTTATGCTTTAGGCATCATACATAAAGTGCATTCCTCCAGCAGCAAACAGTAATCCAGACTACGCCATGGAATGTTGAAAGACGGCATCCTTCTGTTGCAGGATATTGCTCGCCCACGTGTTGCCAAGGTTGTTTCGACTACGCTGCAGAAATTTCGGTGGGAAGTTCTTACACATCCTTCATACAGTCCTTATCTCTCTCCAAGTGATTTCAATATTTTTGGAGCACCAAAGAAAGACATTCGTGGCCGTCGATTTGTTTCGAATGAAGAGGTACATGCCTGAGTACAGTCATGGTTCCATAGCCAACAACGACAATTTTTTTCATTGAAGGTACTGACGGTCTTGTCTCACAATGGGATACATTTACGAGAGCATACTGAAGAGTAATGCCTCCAATTTTTTAATGCTGTTCTCAATATAGGTTGAGGCATTGCATGTTATACATTTTACTCGGTCAAATTTTCTACTTCGCTGACACGAATTGCAACCCTCTGCCGCAAGAGGGCTCCAAATTGCTGCGTGTAACATAACGATGTGTAACGTACCTATGGCTGTGTGTTAGAAACAGCGTGTGGTAATCTTGTTTCTAAGAGCGCAAAACCTGCCTACAACTGAAATCTATGAACGATGACAGCTGTGCACTGTGATGATTAAATTTCCATAAGTAATGTGTGACGTTCATCGTGCTCGTAATGAAGCAAACGGCGGTGCTAACCTCAATGTGTACGAGGGAGGTCGGGAAGGTGACCGTGTACGGCAGCCGACGAGTCTCATCGGAATCTGGTTAATTCATCGTCGTGTAATACAGACACAGCTCTCCGGTAAGTGTGGCATATCACAACATCGTGTATAAGCCATCACTGTGAAACTGCGGTACAGAAAACTGTATGAGTGGTGGGTGCCTCGAAAGCTTGCTTCTAACATGAACATGTATCAAAAATTCCTTTTGCGTTTGGAGCGTGAGGGTGATGCGTTCTTGAATAACATCTTGACAGGTGAGGAAATATGGGATCACCATTTGAACCCTGGAAACAAGGGAGCATGAGTAGAGTTCCAAGACAGAGGATCACCGATGCCAAAACGTTCAAAACCATGCCATTCAAAGTCATGGTCACAGTGTTCTGCAATGTTCAAGGTGTGGTGTACTTGGAATTCATGCCTAAGGGAACCACCATAAGCTCTATATGGTACTGTGAGATTCCCAGAAAACTGAAAGCACGAATTCGACGACACATGGAGCACTCTCTGCTTCAGTATGACAATGCCAGAACACTCACGAGCGTCGGTAGGAATCTGACGCCTTGGGTTCACAGTCATCGATCATCCTCGACTTTGCCCCATGCGATTTCGATCAGGTTCTAGAACTTAAACTACACCTTCGAGGACTTCATTTTGATAGTGGTGAAGCGGCTCCCTTAACGAAGTGAAACATTCTACAATGACTGAATCTACAAACTGGTCTTTCGTTGGGAGAAATGTGTTAGTCGCCAGTATGACTATGTTGAGAAATAAATTCGTAGACGTGAAGAATAAATATGTAGAATGTTAATAAAGTTTGATTTATTTAAAAAGTTTTACGGGTTTTCATGTAAAGAATTCGGAGGAATTTATTTTCAGCACGCCCTCATATTAACTTTTATGGCGACTTCCTCAGCAATTATAAACTGTTTGTTTACTTTTTTCCATCTCTCTCGTTTTCATTTGACTATCCTTTATAGAAATCAGGTGTGGTACGTGACTTGACGATGAAGACATCATAAGTAAGCGGGCGTTTGTACAGGCAACGACGGCCGGTGTGGCCGTGCGGTTCTAGGCGCTTCAGTCTGGAACCGCGTGACCGCTACTGTCGCAGATTCGAATCCTGCCTCGGGCATGGATGTGTGTGATGTCCTTAGGTTAGTTAGGTTTAAGTAGTTCTAAGTTCTAGGGGACTGATGACCACAGATGTTAAGTCCCATAGTGCTCAGAGCCATTTGAACCATTTGTACAGGCAACCTCGTCGCAATCAGTACACAAGATACACCACAAATATACTACTGACAACTGAGTGTTCCAATGCTGACTCAACGACATCGTCAGTTATGACTGCTAGGGGCAGGGCCATCGAAACTGGACCCTTGATCAGTGAAAACGTGTCTCTTGGTTATATGAAATACATTTCTTGTTACACCAGGTCGACTGTCGTGTCTGTACAGGCTGTCATCCAGTTGAATGTTTTCCTGAAACGTGCATTGTGTGATGCATACACGCCAGTATGGGTAGCATTATGTAATGGAGGATATTAACCGGGACTTCCATGGCAGCTGTTGCAATAATCCAAGGCACCTAGTCAGCTGTGGAAGGTGTGAACCTTATTATGAACTATCTGCATCCCGGCAGGATAACTGCCCATGTTACAAGGCCAGAATCGTGCTACAGTGGTTAAAGGAACACGACAGTGAATTCACGTCGCTGTCCCGGCCATAAAATGTGCCTGATCTGAACCACGGGAACACAGCTGGTACGCTATCTGACGTCAGCTCCGTGCCCACAAACCAGCATTTCGTAATTTATGGTAATTGCGTGAATGTGCATAGACATCTGAGGCAACATACCTTTGCAAACCTCGTAAGAACTTGTCGAATCCATGGCACACAGAATAGCTGCTGTATTATGTTCCAAAGGTGGGCCAACATACAGGTGGTCATAATGTTTTGGGTCATAATTATAAATTACTACCCGTGTCTAACACGAATGGCACAACTGAGATTAATGTCCTCATATGACTTAGGTTTTACAAAAAAGTTTCACATGCCATCAGTAAACGATACACTGAGCAAAGCTGTGAAGTCAGTCAGACGACTTTGTTCAGAATCTGATGATCAGCGACTTTGGAAATGTCTTTAATCCTCAAGATTCGTAGTAGTTACCTCAGAATTGAGTGCCAATTCTCAAGCTTGCGTTAGAAACTTCGGATAAATTGTGAACATGTGCAAGATGGATTTCACATGTTCGGCATGGAATTGTATCGCCTGACGATTACGCGACACTAATTATAGTTGTGTTTTAAGTACTTACATGCATCTGCACATGTTCTTGAACTACGAGAAATATATAGTATGTTGTTGTTAGCAGACACTCGCTTCATGTACCATTTACAACGGATTGTATATTTCTGCCAGTGATAAGTGCCGTTTCACTTATATACGACATTGGTATGTATCTATGTATGTTAACCGGGGACCTAGGAGAGGCTCCGTCCCCGCCGCAGCCGCAGTGGTCCACAACCGCACGACGACTACCACAGTCCACTTCACTCCTCCGCCGCCCCCCCCCCCCCACCCCTCCCCAGGGAACGTCTCACACAAGATGAGTGTAGCCCCTATGTTTGCGTGGCAGAGTAATGGTGGTTTACGCGTACATGGAGAACTTGTTTGCGCAGCAATCGCCAACATAGTGTAACTGAGGCGGAATGAGGGAAACCAGCCCGCATTCGCTGAGGCAGATGGAAAACCGCCTAAAAAACATCCACAGACTGGCCGGTTCACCGGACCTCGACACAAGCCTGCCGGGCAGATTCGCGTCGGGGACCAGGTGCTCCTTCCCGCCAGTAAAGCCGTTCGTTAGACCGCACGGGCAACCGGGCGGGCATATACGACATTTACTTTGGTTCTATTTGATTCTGATTTATTGCTAGTAAACTTCTTATAGGGTGATGATTTAATTCATAATGTTCTTTATGAAAGAACAGAGACTCGTGATTATGTGATTCACGGCAAGCACAGCCCAGTATCTTCGTTTACACCGAGTATAGCACAATATTGGAGTCCGTCATATTAACATGTCCAGAACACGTTGATTCTAGTAAGGAAATGCTCTTCTTTTTACATTAAAATTCAGTATTAAATAAATTACTTTCGTCAATGTGGGCACATTCATCATTCTCTATTCCAGACTCCACTACGTTTGAGTAAGCAACGTTAACAGTGGCTGATATTGCGCTCGGTATTCGTTCATTTGGCCTTCTCCTTACTGAGGTCGACTCACCCCTGTGTTTATTGGGCCGACACATATCGTAAATCAGAACTTGCTGCCAACACAGCCGCTTGTATTCTCAGCGACTCATTTTGTGACATTCAGGGTGAATGTATCAGAAATCTCAAGGGTGCTGTTATTCGGGGTAAATATTGGAAGGATTTTACATTCCTACTGATCCCCTGGGTGCACTACAATTTGTAGCATATTCGCTAGTTGATTTAAAGTCTGAGTAACTTCGAACGTACCATAAGTTGGCTTCTAGAACACGCAACAATGCACTACTTTCTATTAAAGCTATGAAAGTTACTCGGACAGTGCTTTATCATGTGTGACAGAGGAGATGTAAAATAATGTAGTTTGAGAGCAGTATTCCATAAAAGGATAGCAACATTTCGATATCGAGTTTCCCACCGTTCATGGGCCAGTAATCCACCCTGAAGTGGAAACTCATTATTTTTACTTCTCAGCTAAGTGTTTTCCCAAAATAGCATTAAATACCAGAATATAAGTAGATTAAAACATTAAAAGACTAATGTCATATCTACGTCAAACCATGTCCATGTAAAGCAGAAACAAAGCATTGTGGCTCGGGTACTGAAACATCAGACTCATTATGAGGTCCTACATGTCCACCCTGTCTTTCTCGGCTATAACATGGGGCGAGAGATGAAGTACGGGCAAATAACAACGTGTTTTTGTTACTTCTTTCCACAAGCAGGGATGAAACAAGTAATTACACGGGAGTGTTAGTAGGAATAAACGTGGCAGGAGCCAAAGCATTCGACGTGAGGTTTTCAGATACTGCACTGTCACTGTTAGCAGAAAACACCTTGGTCAAAAGAAATCTATACGAAGTGCAGAGTTTCGTTCGTGAAGTGGGCTATCTGACAAGTTAACTGTCACATTCGGATACGGCTATGAAGATTACAATTACAAATTACAGTAAAAATCTTCTTATGCAACAAATTGTTGCTTCTGATTCACTGAATTTTGAATTAATGGTGGCACTGAGGTGGTCTGTGAGAAGAAGTTCGGGAAGTTCAGTTACCGACAATGAACAGTGCGGATAGATTAGCGATGTATTGATTAAAACGTGTCTAACGTAGTAAACGTGCTTCAACCAAACTTTGAAGAAAGTGATATTATCAATAAAAGTTAATATAAGATAGATAATTTCCTATGCAACTTACTTCCTGATTTTAGGCATTTGTTAACCTTTTCTTACACAGAAACTTGTACAACGTCCACTTTTTAAAAAATGAAGTTGTGGCTACTCTCAATTAGCGAAACGAGAGTCATGTTATGGTGCAATAGGAAACGAAAGAGTGTAGGAATTCCAATTACACGTATATCATGATGACAGGACACAAGCTGAACGTGATAACCGCAGTTCTCACTAAGGGCCAGTGGCTGACCTCTACCTAGAAGGCTTCATAATAGGCGGGAGGACAGAGTTCCAAATGATCACCTAATTGTCTAAATTTATGTGTTAAGATTACTTTGCATGAATGCTACATTGATTTCTCTGAACAGACTATGGCTGACTAAACTCCCCATCCTTGTCAAACTCTTTTAATGACCGTACCGCCTGTGAGGTCTTAATTTCTAACGTCTTTTCCATAATGCAGATTATTTATATTTTATAGTTCAGCTATCTCAATTTATTACATTTCGATTAATGGCTTGTCTTACAAGGCACTGAACAGAGGGATATTCCTGTCACTGAAAGCAAATCTGAGATATACAGGGTGGTCCATTAATAGTGACCTGGCCAAATATCTCACGAAATATGCATCAAACGAAAAAACTACAAAGAACGAAACTTGTCTAGCTTGAAGGGGAAACCAGATGGCGCTATGGTTGGCCCGCTAGATGGCGCTGCCATAGGTGCGACGGATATCAACTAAGATTTTTAAATAGGAACCCCCATTTTTATTACATATTCATGTAGTATGTAAAGAAATATGAATGTTTTAGTTTCACCACATTTTTAGCTTTGTGATAAATGGCGCTCTAATAGTCACAAACGTATAAGTACGTTGTATCACGTAACATTCTACCAGTACGGACGGTATTTGCTTCGTGATACATTACCCGTGTTAAAATGGACTGTTTACCAAGTGCGGAAAAGGTCGATATTGTGTTGATGTATGGCTGTTGTGATCAAAATGCCCAACGGAAGTGTGCTATGTATGCTGCTCGATATCCTGGATGACATCATCCAAGTTTCCGGACCGTTCGCCGGATAGTTACGTTATTTAAGGAAACAGGAAGTGTTCAGCCACATGTGAAACGTCATCCACGACCTTCAACAAATGATGATGCCCAAGTAGGTGTCTTAACTGCTATCGCTGGTTCTAGACGCTTCAGTCCGGAACCGCGCGACTGCTACGGTCGCAGGTTCGAATCCTGCCTCGGGCATGGATGTGTGTGACGTCCTTAGGTTAGTTAGGTTTACGTAGTTCTAAGTTCTAGGGGACTGGTGACCTCAGATGTTAAGTCCCATAGTGCTCAGAGACATTTGAACCATTTTTTTGCTATCGCGGCTAATCCGCACATCACTAGCAGACAAATTGCGCGAGAATCGGGAATCTAAAAAACGTCGGTGTTGAGAATGCTACATCAACATCGACTGCACCAGTACCATATTTCTATGCACCAGGAATTGCATGGAGACGACTTTGAACGTCGTGTACAGTTCTGCCACTGGGCACAAGAGAAATTACGGGACGATGACAGATTTTTTGCGCGCGTTCTATTTAGCGTTGAAGTATCATTCACCAACAGCGGTAACGTAAACCCGCATAATATGCACTATTAGGCAACGGAAAATCCACGATGGCTGCGATAAGTGGAACATCAGCGACATTGGCGGGTTAACGTAAGGTGCGGCATTATGGGAAGAAGGGTAATTGGCCCCCATTTTATCGAAGGCAATCTAAATGATGCAATGTATGCTGGTTTCCTACGAAATGTTCTACCGATGTTACTACAAGGTGTTTCACTGCATGACAGAATGGCGATGTACTTCCAACATGATGGATGTCCGGCACATAGCCCGCGTGCGGTTGAAGCGGTACTGAATAGCACATTTCATGACAGGTGGATTGGTCGTCGAAGAACCATACTATGGCCCGCACGTTCACCGCATCTGACGTCCGCGGATTTCTTTCTGTGGGGAAAGTTGAAGGGTATTTGCTATCGTGATCCACCGACAACGTCTGACAACATGCGTCAGCGCACTGTAAATGCATGTGCGAACATTATGGAAGGCAAACTACTCGCTGTTGGGAGGAATGTCGTTACACGTATTGCCAGATGCATTGAGGTTGACGGACATCATTTTGAGCATTTATTGCATTAATTTGGTATTTACAAGTAATCACGCTGTAGCAGCATGTGTTCTCACAAATGATAAGTTAACAAAGGTAGATGTATCACATTGGAACAACCGAAATAAAATGTTAATACGTACCTACGTTCTGTATTTTAATTTAAAAAACCTACCTGTTCGTCTAAAAGTATGAGCCATATGTTTGTGACTATTACAGTGCCATCTATCACAAAGCGAAAAAAGTTATCCAACTAAAACATTCATATTGCTTTACGTACTACACGAATATGTAATAAAAATGGGGGTTCCTATTTACAAAAATGCAGTTGAAATCCGTTTGACTTATGGCAGCGCCATCTAGCGGGCCAACATAGCGCCATCTGGTTTCCCCCTTCAAGCTGGACAAGTTTCGTTCTTTGTAGTTTTTTCGTTTGACGCTTATTTCGTGAGATATTTGGCCCGGTCACGATCAATGGACCACCCTGTAGAGTAATGCTTAATGTTTCATCAACCAAACAGTCAAAATTACTTTCTTGATTCCTAAAATTCGTATATCATTTCACAGTGTGTATTCATTTTTCCTTTACTTACGTTACGGGTCGGTTGGTGCGGGTGTTATTATTCCTGTAATATGTGAAGACGACATTGCAGGATGGTTGGCTGAGTAACAAGTACGGCCAACCAGTTCCTCGGCCGTCGTTGAATCGTAAATGGTAACAGCGACATGTTTATTCCATAAAACTCATAGAATCGATGTAGTCAGTGACTCACAGGCATTCCTTGTTCCTGGGTGGTGGCGCTTGCCCAGTGAAACACGCAGCAGCGTGCAGGTACAACAAGGACACCAGACCGGAAACCGGCCGTAGCAGACGACGAGTGTGACTACCTCAGTGAACGTATACATGCGTGAAGCTTGCAGTTGCCTGGGCAACAGCCACAGAAAACTTGGGTGCTGGCTGGCCATTCCTTTAGGCGTAAATGCAGCAATCAGCCACCCTCACCTTGGATTAGGTGCGTTGGGCACAGAAGTGGTGACTGCGAACAATGTGATGGCGGGAAGCAGTAGGATTCAGCTGGAAGGTGCCATTTGAGGTCCCAGCAGCATCAGACCTAAGCAGAGGCATCAGACGAGCGCCTAGCAGAATCAACGGCTGTTCGTAGATGAGCCTAATTGATTCGACGGTTGGCGCTGAAACGTTCATGTTTTAGGCAGCAGTCGACAACAGCTACCGCATGGCCTGAGCGATCATTATTTATACTGTCTACCCCCAGTGCTATTATGAACAAGGTGCCGCTTCCATTCACGTACGGGGTACAGGCTACAAGTATCAGCTCCCATCGTGTGATGAACACGCTCGCCACATTGTCGAAGCGGAGGCTTTCACCACATCGACTCATCATTTTTCGAGCAATGGCAACGGAGTTGGGAAGGCAGCTTTCCAGCTCGCTGGGTGCAGGTTGTGCAGTCGGCGTATTAGTGGTGGCGCTATGGTTAGCAACGTGTAAACGCCACTGGACATTGGAATTAGAACAATTTTGTAATAGCATGCAACAAACTCCAACTTGACATGGAGTGTTTATGTGCTTGGATGCGCAGCGAAACCACGAAAGTACACTATGTGATCAAAAGTATCCAGACACCCCCAAAAACATAAATTTTTCATATTAGGTACATTGAGCTGCCTCGTGCTGCCAGGTACACTATATCAGCGATCTCAGCAGTCATTAGACATCGTGAGAGAGCAGAATGGGGCGCTCCACGGAACTCACGGACTTCGAACAAAGTCAGGTGATTGGGTGTCACTTGTTTCATACGTCTGTACGCGAGATTTCCACACTCCTAAACATCTGTAAGTCCACTGTTTCTGATGTGATAGTGAAGGGGAAATGTGAAGGGATACGTGAGCACAAAAGCATACAGGCTGACCCCATGTGTTGACTGACAGAGAACGCCGACAGTTGAAGAGGGTCGTAAGGTGTAATAGGCAGACATCTACCCAGATCCAAACTGCATCAGATCCATTGCAAGTACTGTGACAGTTAGGTGGGAGGTGAGAATACTTGGATTTCATGGTCGAGCGGCTGTTCAGAAGCCACACATCACGCTGGCAAATAAAAAAAAATTACCTCGCTTGGTGTAAGGAGTGTAAACATTGGATGATAGAACAGTGGCAAAAAGTTGTGTGGAATGACGAATCACGGTACACCATGTGGCGATCCGATGGCAGGATGTGGGTATGGCGAATGCCCGGTGAACCTCATCTGCCAGCGTGTGTAGCGCCAACAGTAAAATTTGGAGACGGTGGCGTTATGGTGTGATCGTGTTTTTCATGAAGGGGGCTTGCACCTCTTGTTGTTTTGCGTGGCACTATCACAAAAAGGGTTCAGAGCACTATGGGACTTAACTGCTGAGGTCATCAGTCCCCTAGAACTTAGAACTACTTAAACCTAACTAACCTAAGGACATCACACAAATCCATGCCCGAGGCAGGATTCGAACCTGCGGACGTAGCGGTCGTGCGGTTCCAGACTGTAGCGCCTAGAACCGCTCGGCCACTCTGCACTATCACAGCACAAGCCACACACAGTTATGTTTTAAGCACCTTCTTGCTTCCCACTGTTGAAGAGCAATTCGGGGTTGGCAAGTGCATCTTTCAACACGATCGAGCAACTGTTCAAAATGCACGGCCTGTGGCAGAGTGTTTACACGACAATAGCATCCCTGTCATGGAGTGGCCTGTACAGAGCCCTGACCTGAATCCTATAGATAACCTCTGGGATGTTTTGGAACGCCGACATCGTGCCAGGGCTCACCGACCGACGTCGCATACCTCTCCTCTGTACAGCAATCGGAGAAGAATGGGCTGCCATTCCAAAGAAACCTTCCAGCACCTGATTGAACCTAAGCCTGCGGGAGTGGAGGCTGTCATCAAGGCTAAGGGAGGGGTAGTTGTGCGCGCGGGTTCTTCCTCCCGTGGTGGCACATCGGAGTGTGAGTGTATTGTGCGAGAGGACTCACTGTCCCCCCCCTTGTTTCCACTCACAATACCTAGACGGAACAAGTTGTCTGGTATAAATGTTTATTACATTAAACGTGACAACTTGCACAGGCAGCACGCCAACTGCGGCTCCTGGCTTAGCTGGAAGACATACACGCCCGTCCGCTACGGGGTCTCCCAGCTACCTGTGCAAGTTGTAACGTTTAATGTAATAAACATTTATACCAGACCACTTGTTCCGTCCAGTTACTGTGAGTAGAAACAAGGGGAGGACAGTGAGTCCTCTCGCACTATACACTCACACTCCAATGTGCCACCACGGGAGGAAGAACCCACACGCACATTTTTTGGTCCTCCGGGCCGCGTCTCCGCTGAGCATGGAATGACGGTCGGCAGAGAGAAAGGTTGCTGAAGGTCTGAGCGTGTCCTGAATGAGTGGTTGCCTTTCTTCCATATCGCATGTGCCAATGGTGACGTTGTATTGGAGATCTGTATTTTGGCAGCATAAGAACTTCCTTCTTCATTTGACGAATCTTTATGCCGATTCATCAGCGGTCCATGCATTCGTCTCCAGGTTTTTATATGAGTAGTCATCTGCAATCTCCTGGTATGATATCTGGAGGTGTTGCAATTTGCCATAAGGAATATGGGATATGTGTACTGCCAGAACAGTTAAATGCAATAATGCTCTTGCATGGGAAGGGATTTTGAAAATGTTTCTGGATCTCTTCTGGTCCAGGCTCTTCCTTTTCCCAGATCTTCTGCGTTGCATCTTCTGTTATCGTTGCCTCATGCTGTCTTCTCTCTTGTGTCTTCGTTCTTCTCTGGACTGAGAATTGGGATTGAAGACCTCTTCAAGCTCATTATCGTTTAATCCGTTCTTATAGCATCTTCTTTGAAATTGTTGTGTAATCTTTTATTGTATTCGGCTTTGGTTATATCCTAGAGTATATTTTCGCCGTCTTAAACATGTATAGGGACTGACACTGCTGTATTCTGATTCTAGGTGAGTTGCTGACCCTTCGCTGACGGCTCCAGGTGGTGTTAGTTTCAGTCACACGGACTGAGGCTGTTGCCAATCGGCATCACTGCAACGGACCGGACGTTGGTATCCGATGGAGGTACAGCACGTCCCACATGTCCCCCGATCGGTCCACAATTGTGGCCGCCCCAGGTGCTGCCTATGCTGAGGTTGACCCTTCACCCGTGGTCGAGTGGGAGGTCATTTGAAGGTGTGGCAGGCAGTGAAAGATTTCTCAGACTGCCCATCAGGACGTCTGACGAACATATTTCCGGCCTTATCTTTGGCTGACAAAGAAGCCGAGCAAAATGCAGTCACTCGCCTTGCTCCAGAGGAAACCTCTCAGCCTGCAAGGTCTCGGTATTCACAGAAAGTGGAGTTACTGGTAGTCTGGAGCTCCAAGTTACGGGTATGTCTGCTTAGGACTGGGAGGAATCCGAGGTGCACTCTGTGTGCAACCGGGAGGGGGCATTCTAGATGTAGAAACACCACATCCGGATGCCATGCTGATCACAGCGTGCAGCCAACTACAAGTGGTGGCTCATATTGGTGCTAATGATGAATGCCGCTTTGGATCTGAAGAAATTATCTCTGCTTTTGGACTGTTGGTTTAAGTGGTAAAGACTGCCAGTCTTGCTTGCGAGTTGTAGGCGGAGCTCACCATCTGTAGCTTCGTGGATTAAAGTGACTATGGTCCTTTGCATACAGCCGAGTGGAAGGTGTGAATCAGAGGCTCAGGTTGGTAGGTTGGTTTAAAAGGGGGGAAAGGGACCAAACTGCAAGCTCATCGGTCCCTTGTTCTCAGTAGAACTATTACCCAAGGGAGAGAAGAAAACAAAGTGGACGTACGGCACAATAACAGGAGAAATGAAGAACCAGAAGAATGACAGAAGGATGAAAAACACTACCATGCCCCAAACAGGACGAGAAAGCCACAGAGAGAGGCAAGAATGAGGGAGAGGAGATTAAGAACAAGAAAGCAGATTACCATGGCTGGCTGACCATGAGAATGAACAAGGAGACGCCAGCCACTCTGCAATGCATTAAAACCGTTACCATAAAAGCCCTAGGGTTCAGGACACAGAGGGACAAATGACATGCTCTAAAACTCAGATCAAATGATAAAACCGACTCTCACGAATAAAACGTAAAACTAAAGCTGCTGTTGAGGCACTGTCACCCAACAGCGAAGATAGAGTGCTGCGAAAGTTAAAAGTCCATAACACAGAGCTGTTAGAAGTGAGCAGTCCAGCAAGGGGTGGACGACTGTCATTTGGGAGTCACAGTGACACTGAGGTGGGTCGTCGTGACAGTGGAGATAACCATGTGTAGGCCACGTATGGCCAATGCGGAGTTGACAAGGACAACTGATTCCCTGCGAGAAGCCCACAGGGCAGACTTCCACACATTTGCAGTCTCCTTAATGACACACAGTTTGTTGTGCATACTGTTACGCCACTCAGTCTCCCAAGGCCGAAAAACCTTGCGACTTAAGACAGAACGCAGGTCAGTTTCAGAGATGCCCATCTCCAGGAGCGGTTTCCACGTAGCCTCTTTGGCCAGTCTGTCAGCAAGTTCGTTGCCTGGGATTCCGACGGGTCCACACAAACACCACTAAACGACTGGACCGTCCCAGGGCAGAGATGAACTCCTGGATTTTCACTACCAAAGGATGGCGAGGATATCACTGGTCGATAGCTTGTAAGCTGTTCAGGGTGTCAGAACAGAAAAGAAACAACTCACCAGAACAGGAACATATGTACTGAAGTGCACGAGATATGGCCACAATCTCTGCAGTAAATACACTGCAGCCAACGCACAACGAATGCCATTCGGTATGGCCTCGGTGGACATAGGCGAAGCCAGGATTACCATCAGCCATCGAGCCGTCAGTGTAAACCACTTCAGAGCCTTAGATCACGTCAAGAATCGAGAGGAAGTGACATCGGAGAGTGGCAGGGTGAACGGAGTTCTTAGGGCCATGCAAAAAGTCCAGACGAAGGTTCGGACACAGTGTACACCATGGAGGAGTGCGTGAATGGACTTCAAGTACAGGTGGTAAAGGAAAGGACTCCAGTTTGGAGAGAAGGGATCGCACGCGAAGCGCAATCGTGAGTTCTGACCTGCACCACCGATGCGGGAGGGAAAAGGAGATGGTAGTTTGGATGCTCAGGAGAACTATGAATGTGTGTAACATAACTGGCGAGCAGTTGTGCACATCGGATCCGCAATGGAGGGACTCCAGCCTTCACCAGGACACTGGTCACCGCACTCACTCTAAATCCTCCTGTCGCTAGGCGAACGCCACATTGGTGCACTGGGCCGAGGAAACGCAATGCTGAGGGCGCCACTAAACCATAAACCAGACTCCCTTAGTCAAGGCGGGATTGTACAACGGCTCTGTAGAGCTGCAGCACCGTAGAGCGATCTGCACCCCAGATGGTGTTGATCAGGCAGTGGAGAGCATTGAGGTGCTACCAGCACTCCCGCTTAAGCTGACAAAGGTGACGTAGCCAAGTCAATCGTGATACGAAAACCAGTCCTAAGAATCGGTATGTCTCCACTACAGTGAGGGGATCGTCATTAAGGTAAAGTTCAGGTTCCGAATGAACGGTACGACGCCCACAGAAGTGCATGACACACGAATTCGCGGCTGAAAACTGGAAGCCGTGGGCTAGAGCACATGACTGCGCCTTGTGAATGGCTCCCTGTAGGTGCCGCTCAGCAACACCAGTACTGGAGGAGCAATACGAAATGCAGATGTCATTCCCATACAGAGAAGGGGAGACCGACGACCCTACAGCTGTTGCTAGGCCGTTGATGGCCACTAAAAATAGAGATACACTCAGTACGGAACCCTGCAGAACGCCATTCTCCTGAATATGGGGGAACTCTGGGAGGCACCAACTTGGATATGGAATGTACGGAGAGACAGGATGTTTTGGATAAAAATCGGGAACAATGTGGCAAGGATACGATGCCGTCAGGTTGTGTCATATGCGTTATGTAAGTCAAAAAAGACGGCAACCAGATGTTGGTGTTTGTAAAAGGCTATTTTGATGGCAGACTCGAGGGACACAAGATTATCAGTGGTAGAGCGACCCAGGCGGTAGCTGCCCTAACATGGAACCAGTAGGCCACGTGACTCCACGACCCAACCTAACCGCCGAACCACCATACGTTCCAGCAGCTAACAAACAACGTTGTTGAGGCTAATAGGCCGAAAGCTATCCACCTCAAGCGGATGTTTACCGGGTTCTAGCACCGGAATGACGCTACTCTCCCGGAATTGCGATGGAAAGACGCCATCGCACCAGATACGGTTGAAGATGACGAGGAGATATCGCTTGTAGTCAGACGAGAGATGTTTAATCATCTGACTGTGGATCCGATCCGGCCCAGAAGCTGTGTCGGGGCAATGTGCAAGGTCGCTGAAGTGCTCCCACTCTGTAAATGGGGCGTTATAGGGTTCCTGTGGCGTGTAGTGAACGCGATGACTATCCTTTCCATCCGCCGTTCGAGAGTGTGAAAGACTGGGGGGGGGGGGGGGGGGGGGGGTAGTTCTCCGACGCAGAGGCTAGAGCATAGCGCTCAGCAAAGTGCTCGGCAATCGCGATTACGTCGGTAGAGAGCACGTCATTGGTGTTAATGCCTGTGACACCTGTTGGGGCCTGATACCCAAAAAGACGTTTGATCTTCGTCCAGACTTGGCAAGATGATGAAGGCACCCAATGGTCGACACATACCTCTCCCAACACTCCTGCTTCCGTCGTTTTATAAGCAGACGAACGCGGTCACGGAGTCGCTTAAAGGCTATTAGGTGCACTAGGGAAAGGTGCCGCTTATGTCGCTGTAGAGCTCGCCGACGCTTTTTAATTGTCTCACCTACTTCCAGCGACCATCAAGGGACTGTCTTTTGCCAGGGGCAACATAGAGAACGAGGAATTGCGTTTTCCGCCGCATAAATTATCGTTGTAGTGACCTGTTCAATCACAACAGCGATGGCACCACGTGGGAGAGATTTAACGGTGACAGAAGAGCTGAAGGCTACCCAGTCTGCCGTGTTTAAAGCCCATATGGGTAGGTGCACATGGGCATGACGCTGGGGAAGTGATAGGAAGATGGAGAAGTGGTCACTACCACACAGGTCGTCATGTGCTCTCCAGTGGATAGATGGGAGGAGTCCTGGGCTGTAGGTTGATAAATCAATGGCCGTGTAACTACCATGAGCCACAATGAAATGTGTGGCGGCCCCAGTATTTAACAGGCAGAGGTCGAGTTGGGACAGTAAATTTTTGACATCTCTGCCAAAGCCAGTATGCATGGTGCTACCGCACAAGGGATTATGGGCATTAAAGTCTCCTAAAAGTGGGAAAGGTTTTTGGAGTTGAGCAATCAGTGCAGCCAATATGTTCAGGGATACTGCCCCATCTGGAGAGAGGTATACGTCGCAGACTGTTCTTTCCTGCGTCGTCCATATCCTGATAGCCACAACTTCAAGAGGAGTTTGAAGGGGCACAGTTCAGGACATAAACGCAAACTCCACCTGACACTCTTTTATGTTCGCTACAATTCTTATATGACCTGTAGCCGTGAATGGCAGGGATCCACATTACTGGGAACCAGGTTTACTGGAGGGCAATGCAGCAGGCAGGTGTAAAGCTTAAATGTTGCCAGGTGGTGGAAAAATCCGCAGCAATTCCATTGGAGGATGACGTGATCGTGAGACTGGGAATGCATGAAACACTCATTGACACAGTCTACGCCTAAGGGTCATCTGCTGCAACTCACTTAGTTCCTGAATAGGCTATATCCATTGTTTCTGAGGGTCTGGCGAGATGTAGGTCCTCAGCAAACGCCAGAATCTTCACCTGATCCTCAGACGCAGAGCACATAGGCAGCGGTGGTGCGAATGCCACTGAAATTCCCTTGGTCTTGGGGGTCTTCTTTCTGAATTTCTTTCGCTGATCCTTGGGTTTCCCTGGCTGTGAGGGCATCACTGATTCAGTCTCCAGGACTGAGGATGATCGTGAAGCCCTACGACCAACTGCTTTTAAGCAGCCACTGGCAGGTGTCATCTTTCCCACTAGCAGAAACCTGGGAATGGAGTGGCCCAAGGGACACCTTCCTAGCAAGAGGAGCCGAAGAAGAATTACCCTTCTCTGCCTGAGAAATGAGGACTGGTGTCCCCGATGGTTGGGGGGGACACTGCTCCCGAGGTAGGTGGTGTGGGAGCAACAGGGAAGGAAGTGCCCCCCCACAAGCAAGGTGGCAGTTGTAGCCTTCTGGCTCTGAGAGCCGACTGGAACTCGTGGAACTGATGGGGCTACAAACTGTTCTCGTAGGGGCGGCAAAGGAGGAGGTCGTGGCCACAGGAAGTAGGTTCTCAAATTTCCTTTTGGCCTCAGTATAGGTCAGGGTCTTGTATTCCATGTTTTTCCTTTCTCGCTGTAAAATCCTACAGTCTGGTGAGCAAGGGGAATGGTGCTCTCTGCAGTTGACACAGATGGGAGGCGGGGCACATGGAATATTGGGATGGGATGGACGTCCACAATCTCGACATGTGATGCTGGAAGTACAGTGGGGAGACACATGGCCGAACTTCCAGCACTTAAAGCACCGCATTGGGGGGAGGATATATGGCTGGACAGCACAGCTGTAGACCATCACCTTCATCTTATCGTGTAAAGCGTCACCCTCGAAGGCCAAGATGAAGGCACCGGTGGCAACCTGATTATCTCTCGGACCTCCATGGACGCGCTAGACGATATGAACTCCTCATTGCTCTAAGTTGGCGCACAGCTTGTCGTCAAACTGCAAAAGAAGGTCTCTGTGGAATATAATACCCTGGGCCATATTTAAGGTCTTATGAGGCGTGATGGTAACAGAAACATCCCGAAGCTTGTCAAAAGCGAGTAATGCCCGAAACTGGGCATAGGATGCCGTTTTTATGAAGACTGACTCTGACCACATTTTGGACAAGCCCTCCACCTCCCTAAACTTGTCCTCTAAATGCTCTAGAAAAGACTGAGGCTTCATCGAGACAAAGGATTCCCCATCAGCTCTTGTACATAAAAGGTACCGGGGCGAATAAGGTTATCTTAGCCTGGCGTTCCTCCCATGGTGTGGCCAAGGAGGGGAACGATTTAGGACCATACTTCCTCGCATTGTACTGAGACTTGGATCGCTTAAAGACAGCTGGCGTCGATCATCAGCAAGTAATGACGTAGTACGCTTCATGGTGTGTCATCCACCCTGCTGCCACCCACTCTGACCAGTGGCCCTCCCCGCGGGCGCCACCCAGCCGCAGCAAAGACCACCTGGCCCCTCCACAACAGACTGGATACCGTGCTGAATATCAGGCGCAAACGAGCTAAGAAGTCCCATTATCGTCGACAGTGGAGAATGCGATACTGCCCAGAGGATGAAGGGGAAAAAAACCAGGAGGATAACCTCGCTCAACAGCTGGGGAATGAGCGGAAGTGCAGATCCAGGTCGACAAAGGATGCAAGAGGTCTCAGCGCATAATGGACACTACACACCATGTAAGGCGCCCTTCCCCAATTGGCTCGCTCGTCGGGAAAATTTTGCAAAATGGAGGCCAAACCGTACAGGGGACCATCACATTAAGTCCGAAACGTGTGACTCCTGTTAGTCTTCCCTACTCTAACCCCTGGACCTGCAAGGGGACTTCAGGCAGTTCTAACGATTGTACAGGCTCAAAATTCCTCTATTTGAGTCGAAGGTGCTGGGTTTTCGAGTTCTGTTTAATAGGTCATGTGTCCTCTACACACAGGAACCGGCTACACGAGTAGTGGAGGCTATGTTGAGGGGAATGGGTGGTTATGTTAGGTTAGAGGGTGTCATGTTGTTAGTTGTAGGATATTTTGGGAAAGCACTGGAGCTACAAGCGCTAATAGAAAGCACTGAGGTACAAATCGTTACAGGCACGGAAAGCGAGCTAGAGCCAGAAATAAGATCAACTTAAACTTTAAAAAGGACGTAGCCGCTTACAGAAAGGACAGATCAAATATAGTTGGTGGTGTAATGTTTATTGCTGTAGGAAGTAGTTTACCCTATACTGAGATTGAACTAGATAGTTCATGTGAGTTAGTATGGGTAGGGGTCATACGTAATAACTGAAATCAATAAATATTTTGGTACCTTCTACTGACCACCTGACTCAGATGACACAGTTGCTGAACTGTTCAAAGGAAAGTTGAGTCTCATTTCAAATACGTACAGCAATCATACAGTTAAAGATTGCCTCGATATGTTGGCAAAAATACATATTTAGCCGGAAGGAGGCATGAACCGTCGTTCGAAATCATATTGAATGCTTTGCCCGAAAATTATTCGAACAATTAGATCAGGAGCCCACTAGAAGTGCAAATGGTTCCGAAGACGTACTTAACCTCTTAGCAACAAGTAAGCCTGAGCATATAGGGAGGATCGTGATGGGTACATGGATTAGTGATCACACGATTGTTGTAGTAAGATTGAATGCCGTAACATTCAAACTCACCAAAAATAAACTCAAAATACACCTATCTAAGCAAGCAGATAAAAATTAGCTTGACACTTCCTGAGAGCCAGTCTCCATTCCTGTGTAAGCTTATCCAGATGTGGTTTAAATTCAAGGGAATAGTATCCGCGGCAGTTGAGAGATATATGCCAAATAAATTAATATGAAATGGTACTGATTCCCCTTGGTACACAAAACAGGTCAGAACACAGTTACAGAAGCAACGATAAAAGCATAGCCATATCCCCAAGATTGTCAAAGTTTTGCAGAAGCTCGAAATTTAGTGCGAACATCAAAATGGTTCAAATGGCTCTCAGCACTACTTAAACCTAACTAACCTAAGGACATCACACACACCCATGCCCAAGGCAGGATTCGAACCTGCGACCGTTGCGGTCACGCGGTTCCAGACTGTAGTGCGAACATCAACGCGTGATTCATTTAATAGTTTTCACAACGAAACACTGTCTAGAAATCTAGCTGGAAACCCAAAGAGATTCTGGTCGTATTGAAAGTACACTTGCAGCAAGACGCAATCAATATATCTACTGCACGATAAGAATGGTGATGTTACTGATGACAATGGCACTACAGCGGAACCGAGCGAGGTGGCGCAGTGGTTAGCACACTGGACTCGCATTCGGGAGGACGACGGTTCAATCCCGTCTCCAGCCATCTTGATTTAGGTTTTTCGTGATTTCCCTAAATCGTTTCAGGCAAATGCCGGGATGGTTCCTTTGAAAGGGCACGGCCGATTTCCTTTCCAATCCCTCCCTAACCCGAGCCTGCGCTCCGTCTCTAATGAACTCGTTGTCGACGGGACGTTAAACACTAACCACCACCACCACCACCACTACAGCGGCGTTACTAAGCACGGTTTTTCGACATTCATTCAACAAGGAAGGCGAAGAAAAAGTTCCAGAATTCGAATCAAGGACAACTAACAACAAGAGTAATTTGAAAGTAGATATCCTCGGTGTCGTGAAACAATTTATATCACTTAATAAATGTAAGGCCTCCGGTCCATATTGTATACCAGTAAGGTTCCTTTCTGAGCATGCTGATACGATAGTTCATTACTTAGTAATCATACATAACCGCTCACTCGTCGAAAGATCCGTACCTAAAGATTGGAACGTTGCACCAGTCACAGCAGTACCCAAAAAAGGAAATAGGAGTAATCCGCTGAATTACAGGTCCGTATCACTAACGCCGAGTTTCAGTAGGATTTTGGAACACATACTGTGTTCGAACATCATGAATTACCTCGAGGTAAGTGTTTTTTCAACAACCATGCGACACGGATTCATAAAATATCGTTCTTGTGAAACACAACTAGATTTTTATTCTCACGATATAATTAATGCTATCGACATGGGCTGCCAAACTGCGTTCATATTTTTTAAATCTTCAGAAGGCTTTTGACACAAACCTTCAGAAGTGACTTCTACGAGATGCAATCAATAAGTATTGCTACAGATTTTTATATGAAAACAGTTTGGGTTTGTTCAGGATTTCAGTACACCACATTATACCTCAATGGTTTGGCTACAAAACGCTATTTTTCAACATAATCTCCGTTCAGTGTGACGGCTTTATGTCACCTTACTGACTGGGCCTGTGTGCCTGCATAACACAACTCTAGATGGCAACGTCGGAGCCATCGTCTTGCTGTATTCATAACCTACCCATCATCCACGTACTGCTTTGCTCCGAGTGCATCGTTCATTGGACCAAATAAATAGAAGTCGGAATGTGCGAGATCCCGGCTGTAGAGCAGATGAGGTCGAACAATCCAATAAGGTTTTGTGAACTCCTACCGAGTGCTCAGACTTGTATGAGGCCGTGCATTGTCATGGAAAGGGAGAAGTTTGTTTTCATTTTTGTGGCGACGAACCTGCTAATGTCGTTTCTTCAATTTCCTAAGCGTGGTACAACACACTTCAGGGTTGATAGTAGCACAACGAAGGAGGACATAGAGTAGAATACCCCTCCAAAGTCCGAGAAGATCGTCGCCGTGACACCCTCAGGTGTGTCTTTGTTCTTTCACTTCGGAGGAGAGGTGGTGGTGCACTTCATAGCCGGCCGGTGTGGCCAAGCGGTTCTAGGCGCTTCAGTCCGGAACCGCGCGACTGCTACGGTCGCAGGTTCGAGTCCTGCCTTGGGAATGGATGTGTGTGATGTCCTTA
Organism: Schistocerca americana; assembly: GCF_021461395.2. Lineage (NCBI taxonomy): Eukaryota > Metazoa > Arthropoda > Insecta > Orthoptera > Acrididae > Schistocerca > Schistocerca americana. The sequence goes on along the minus strand of NC_060130.1, from coordinate 365,355,379 downwards.
GGTTGGTTAGGTTTAAGTATTTCTAAGTTCTAGGGGACTGATGACCTCAGATGTTAAGTCCCATAGTGCTCACAGACATTTGAACCATTTTTTTGCACTTCATAAGTTGTCGTTTTGTTCTAAATGAGGAACCCATCCTTCTGTGTCTGTGACGAATTCCGATAAAAAATTAGCACGGTCATCGTAACGCGCAAGAAATTCAGCACGAATGGTCCTTCGTCGATTTTTATGGTTTTCTGTTAGGCGGCGAGGAACCCAGCAGACACGGATTCCTTTTAGTACTCATGTGGATGACCTCACACTTTTCGTTATTTAGGTCAATTGCCAATTTTCACACCATACAGATATCTTTTCTAAATCGTATTGCAATTTGTTCTGATCTTCTGATGACTATTAGCCGATAAACGATAGCGTCATCTGCAACCAACCTTAGACAGCTGTTCAGATCGACCCCCAAATCGTTCCTATAGATAAGGAACAGAAAACGGCCTATAACACTACCTTGGGGAAATCACTTCTGTTTTACTCGATGACTTTCCGTCAATTACTACTAACTTTCACCTCTTTGAGAGGAAATTTCGAATCTAGTCACATAACTAAGACAATATTCGATATGCACGCAATTTCACTACAAGTCGGTTGTGTGGTACAGTGTTAAAAGCCTTCCGGATATTCAGAAATACGGAATCAATTTGAAATCCCTTGTCAATAGCACTCAACACTTCGTGCGTGTAAAGAGCTAGTTGTTTTTCACAATAACGATGTTTTCCAAATCCATGTTGAATGTGTGTCAATAGGTCGCTTTCTTCGAGGTAATTCATAGTGTTCGAACACAATATATGTTCCAAAGTCCCGCTTCGGATCGACGTTAATGATACGGGGCTGTAATTTAGTGGATTACTCCTGCTACCTTTCTTGAATATTGGTGTGACCTGTGGAACTTTCCAGTCTTTGGGTAAGGATCTTCCGTCGAGTGAACGATTGCATATAATTATTAAGCATGGAGCTATTGAATCAGCATACTCTGGAAGGAACTTGATTGGTATACTGTTTGGACCAGAAATCTTGTTTTTATTAAGTGATTTAAGTTGCTTCACTACTCCGAGGATATTTACTTCTACGTTACTCACGTTGGCAGCTGTTCTTGATTCGAATTCTGGAATATTTACTTGGTCTTCTTTTGTGAAGGCATTTCCGAAGGCTGTGTTTAGTAACTCTGCTTTGACAGAACTGTCTTCGATAGTAGCTCCATTGCTATCGCGCAGAGAAGGCACTGATTGTGTGTTGCCGCTAGCATTCTCTACATAGCACCAGAATCTCTGTAGAATATCTCTTTAGATTTCGAGGCGAAGTTTCGTTGTGGAAATTTCTAGCTTCTGTAAAAGACCGCCAATCATGGGGATTTTGCGTCTTTTTAAATTTGGCAGGTTTGGTTCGTTGTTTCTGGAACAGTATTCCGACCCATTTTGTGTACCAAGGGGGACCAGCTCCTTCGTTTGTTAATTTATTTGGTATAAATCTCTCAACTGCTGAAACTATTTATTTGAATTGAAGCCAAATTCTGTCTACACTTACAGCATAGTGGAGATAGTCTCTCAGGACGGCGTCAAGTGAATTTTTATCTGCTTCTATGAGTAGGTATATTTTTCGTTCATTTTTTGGGGGATTAGGGGGTTACAATATTCAGTCTCGCTACGACAACTCTGTGTTCACTAATCCCTGTATCCGTTTTGATGCTCGTTATTAACTTAGTATTGTTTGTTGCTAAGAGGTCAAGCGTGTTTTCACAACTGTTTACTATTCGTGTGCTCTCGTGAACTAACTGCTTGAAATAATTTTTAGACAATGCGTTTAGCACAATTTCGGATCATGCTTTATGCATATATTGGAATTAAAAATGTATTTTCGCCAACATATTGAGGGTAAATTAAGGTCACCACCAACCATAATCGTATGAGTCGGGTACGTGTTTGAAATCAATCTCAAGTTTTCTTTGAACCTTTAGGCAATTGTGTCATCTGAATTGGGAGGTCGGCAAAAGGATCCAATTAATATTTTATTCCAGTTGCTAATAATGGCCTCTGCCCATGCTAACTCACAGGAACTTTCTACTTCAATTTCGGGACAATATAAACTACTTGTAACAGCTAAAAATACGCCATTGCCAACTGTGTTTAGCCTGTCCTGTCGGAACACCGTTAGGTTCTTCGCAATAATTTCGGCTGAACTTGTCTCCGGCTTTAGCCAACTTTCAGTGCCTATAACGATTTGAGCATCGGTGCTTTCTATTAGCTTTTGGAGCTCTGGTACTTTCCCAACACAGCTTCGACTATTTACAACTGTTACACCGATGGTTCCTGTATTTACGTTCTCCTTGTGTTCGGTCTGTATCCTTTGGCACTGAAGCCATTTTTGTGTTTTCTCGAGACCCTCTAACCTAAAATACCGCCTAGTCCACGTCACACAGCCCCTACTTCCCGTGTAGCCGCGCCCTGCGTATAGTAGACTTCTGACCTATTCAGCGGAACCCGGAACCCAACCACCCTTTGGCGCAAGTCGAGGTATCTGCAGCCCACACGGTCGCAGAACCGTCTGAGCCTCTGATTCAGACCCTCCACTCGGATCTGTACCAGAATTCCGCAATCGGTCCTGTCGACTATGCTCGCAAGCAAGACTGGCAGCCATTACCACTTCTGTTAGCCGCTCGAAACTGAGAGAATCTTACAATATTGTGATGGTTTCATAGGATTTGGTTACTGATAATAACTTGACACCAGTACCTATGAGTTTAATTTGTACACCACAGCACTGAAGATGATCACTATGCGATTGAAAATCGGTTTTGATATCAATAAACCATCAATATTACGGCCAACGCTGACCTCCTCTCTAATTTCACGTATATGCTCGTTGTTCACACAGCACTCTATGGAGTCGTCAATACAGACATTGCGCCGTGTGCGGTTCTTACCGCGGTTTTGTAAGCGTGGCCTTATGTTGTACTAACGCTCGCAGCCGGCTGGTGCGCTCGAAGTAATATATGATAACTGTGAGAACTTTTCCGCCACATATTTGTACTTCCTCGATGTTATTTTGACTGTTTCTCTACTTTCACGAGGGCCACCTCATGGTACAGATTTTTCATGACGAACGGATTATATATCTGGTTACCACTGGTGTCAATTTTACATTAAATGTGGGTTTATGACTGATGGGTCACGTATCCAGCTACTTTTCCACAGGTTTTCATTATTTTTAGTTTACCTTGTCTGCTTAGCCGTACAAGATAGGACCATACCCTTTTCCTCCACCTGTATCTAATGGATTAGTTTCTTAATTTTGTAGACAGTCTGGTGATGTCCAAAAAGATCGAAACGTCATTCACATTAAATAATTTTGCAATCGCATCTGTTTTTGTTCTGAAACATTAATGCAAATGTTTTCTACTATATTAAATCAAATTGTTGGTAATCAAATGAGGTGCATCCGGAAGGACAATAAGATAACGATGCGTTAGTTTAAGTTCAACTGGTAACTTTACTTGCAGTGGAAACAAGTGCGAAAAGATAGCCATACATTTCAAATCAAGCTTGCAGCAGAGAAATGAATCGCTGTATAATGCAGAGCAAAGCAAGCAAAACATTGAATGAAATTTCCGAACATTTACTTAGGTCGGAGTTTGTAGCACATGTAACAATTTCAAAAGATTGCAAAGTTTGCTACGTTCCACTGAAACTCATTTAGAAGTACCTCCGCTGTTCCAGTGCCAAACATCAGAAGGTAATTTTCACTCCTCCAGCGACAGCGACAAAAGACCACGAGGCTTCTCTGCTCTCCATCTCCAGTGCTGGGTCACATGACTAACTACTGTAGTCAAGTTCGTTACTCTCGTTGCAACACATCATCAGCACACACTGTTTTGTATACATTACAAAATATTAATATTCATATTCTTGAATCTGCCTTTGTGTACATCTTTTCCATTACTAATGTCTACACTGTGTCCTTTTAATTTATCATTTTTACTTCTATTTCGAAAGGATATCTCCGAAGGTAGTCCAATACATGCACATATCCTTCTCAACGCTGTGTCACTACGGGACTCAAAGCATGTATCTTAATGTTTTCACGAACGTAACAACTCATAGTTCAATAAATTATTACATCCTGATACCTATTCCAATGTCAACATGCTGTCGCTAACTTTAATGACAGCTAATCATGATGACGTATAAATATGTTAATAATTTGTGGCCGCGCTATATAAGGCGTCTTGTCACGGTTCGCGCGGCTCTCCCCGTCGGATGTTCCAGTCCTCCATCGGGCATGGGTGTCTGTGTTGTCCTTAGCGTAAGTTAGTTTAAGTTAGATTAAGTAGTGCGTAAGCTTAGGGGCCGATGACCTCAGCACTTTGGTCTCATAAGGCCCTACCACAAATTTCCAATTTTCCAATAATTTGTGTTTAGGGCTTTTTCTAACTTCAGAAATGTCCTTATATTTGGTGTACGTCATCAGTAGGCAGCCATGGTAATTTTAGTAGGTATACATTAATTTTAATCTGGCATACTCAGTTGCCAGGCCACGTTGACATTCACCTCCTTACAGCCCCCAAAAGATCGGCCATGCTGTTCGTTTTGTCACATAACCCTCACTTTGTGTCAATTTATCCTGTCACATATGACACAAAGTAGCATCAGCTCTCCACGCTACTCTATCCTGTGTAAGCTTCTTCATCTCCAAATCCCTACTGCAACCTACATCCTTCTGCATCTGTTTAGTGTGTTCGTCTCTTGCTCTCCCTCTACGATTTTTACCCTCCACGCTGCCCTCAAAAAGTAAATTGGTGATCCCTTGATGCCTCAGAACATGTCCTACCAAACGATCTCTTCTTTGAGTCAAGTTCACCCACCAATTCCTCTTCGCCCAATTCTAGTCAGTACCTCCTTATTAGTTACGTGATCTAGCCATCTAATCTTCAGCATTCTACTGTAGCCCCACATTTCAAAAACTTCAGTTGTCTTCATGTCTAAACTATTTATCGTCCATGTTTCGCATCCATACAGGGCTACACTCCATACAAATACTTTCAGAAAAGACTTCCTAACATTTAAATCTACACTCCATATTAACAAATGTCATTTCTTCATAAACGATTTCCCTTTCCATTGCCAGTCTAAATTTTATATCCTCTCTACCATCATCAGTTAATTTGCTCCCCACATAGCAAACCTCGTCTACTAATTTAAGTGTCCCATTTCCTAATCTAATTCCCCACCTGATTTAATTCGACCACACTCCATTATCTTAGTTTTACTCTTGTTGATGTTCATCTTATATCTTTTCAAGACACTGTCCATTCCGTTGAACTGCCCTTCCAGGTCCTTTGGTGTATCCGACAGAATTACAATGTCATCGGCAAGCCTCAAACTTTTGATTTCTTTTCCATGGGTTTTAATTCCTACTCCAAATTTTTCTTTTGTTTCCTTTACTGCTTGCTCAATATACAGATTCAACTACATCGGGGAAAGGCTACAACCCTGTCTCACTCTCTTCCCAACCACTGCTTCCCTTTCATGCCCCTCGACTCATAACTGCAATGTGGTTTCAGTACAAATTGTAGAAAGCTTTTCGCTCCCTGTATTTGACCGCTGCCATCTTCATAATTTGAAAGAGAGTATTCCAGTCAACACTGTCTGAAGTTTTCTCTAAGTGTACAAATGCTAGAAACGTAGGTTTGCCTTTCCTTAATCTACATCCTAAGACCAGTCGCAGGGCCAGTATTGCCTCACATGTTGCAACATTTCTACGGAATTCAAACTATCTTCCCCAAGGTCGTCTTCTAGCAGTTTTTCCATTCGTCTGTACAGAATTTGTGTTAGTATTTTGCAGCCATGGCTTATTGAACTGATAGTTCGGTAATTTTCACACCTGTCAACGCCTGCTTTCTTTGGGATTAGACTTATTATATTCTTCTTGAAGTCTGAGGGTATGTCGCCTTCTTCATACACCTTGCTCACGAGATGGAAGAATTTTGTCATGGCTGGCTCTCCCAACGCTATCTAGTGGTATGTTGTCTACTCCCATTGCCTTGTTTCGACTTAGGTCTTTCAGTGCTCTGTCAAACTCTTTACGCAATATCGTATCCCCCCATTTCATTTTCATCTACGTCCTCTTCGACTTCCATAAAACTAGCCTCAGGTACATCATCCTTGCGTAGACCCTCTATATACTCCTTTAACCTTTCTGCTTTCCCTTCTTTGCTTAAAACTGGGTTTCCATCTGAGCTCCTGATATTTATACAAGTGGTTCTCTTTTTTCCAAAGGTCTCTTTGATTTTACTCTATGCAGTACACAAATTACTCCTAGTGATATATGCCTCTACATCCTTACATATGTCCTCTAGCCATGCCTGTTTAGCCATTTTGCACTTCCTGTCGATCTCATTTTTGAGACATTTGTACTCCTTCTTGCCTGTTTCATTTACTGAGTTTTGATATTTTCTCCTGTCATCAGTTAAATTCAATATATCTTCTGTTAACCAAGGATTTCTACTATCCCTCGTCTTTTTACCTACTTGATCTCTGTTGGCTTCACTATTTCATCTCTCAAAGCTACCCATTATTCATCTACTTTATTTCTTTCCCCCGTAATTGTCAATCGTTCCCTAATGCTCTCTCTGAAATTCTCTACAACCTCTGGTTCCTTCAGTTTGTCTAGGTCCCATCTCCGTCAGTTATCGTCTTTTTGCAGTTTATTCAGTTTTAATCTACAGTTCATAACCAATAAATTGTGGTAAGAGTCCACATCTGCCTCTGGAAATGTCTTACAATTTAAAACCTAGTTCGTAATCTCTGTCTTACCATTACATAATCTATCTGAAACCTTCCAGTGTCTCCAGGCCTCTTTAACGTGTATAACCTTCTTTTATGAGTCTTAAACTAAGTGTTAGCTATGATTAAGTTATGCTCTGTGTAAAATTCTACTAGGCAGCTTCGTCTTTCACTCCTTACCCCCATTCCTTTTGCTTTTCTTCCTTTTCCTACTATCGATTTCCAGTCCCACACGAGTACTAAATTTTCGTCTCCCTTCACTATCTGAATAATTTCTTTTACCCCATCATACATTTCTTCAATCTCTTCGTCATCTGCGGAATTGGTTCGCACATAAACTACTGTGGTATGCGTGGGCTTCATGTCTGTCTTGGCCACAACAATGCGTTCACTATGCTGTTTGTAGTAGCTTACCCGTGTTCCTATTTTTTATTCATTATTAAACCTACTCCTGCATTACTCCTATTTGATTTTGTATTTATAACCCTGTATTCACCTGACCAGAAGTTTTGTTCCTCCTGCCACCGAACTTCACTAATTCTCACTATATCTAACTTTGACCTATCCATTTCCCTTTTTAAATTTTCTAACCTACCTGCCCGAATGAGGGATCTGACATTCCACGCTCCGATCCGTAGAATGAGTTTCCTTTCTCCTGATAACGACGTCCTCCTGGGTAGTCCCCGCCCAGAGATCCGAATGGGGGACTATTTTACCTCCGGAATATTTTACCCAAGAGGACGCCATCATGAGTTAACCATACAGTAAAGCTGCATGACCTCGGGAAAAATTATGGCTGTACTTTACCCTTGTGAACATACCCATGGCCTTATGTTGCATTAAGCAAGTAATTTTATTTACACTTATGTTTCCTGCTCCACAATCATTTTATATGATATATATACTGTTCTTGAGAGGTTTGAAATAAGCTCCACTTAACACAACACATAAATCGCACAAGAGAAAACTGACCTCCGTTGAGACTTCACTACTTGAAGGTATCTGTTGATTGCAGTCCTCGTTGTCTTCACAGTCAGCATGAGGCATGCGATGCACCGATGTCTATCAGAGCACTATCAGTCATGTGCTCGCATCGCCAGCCTAACCATCTATGAAATACAAACAAATATACGTCAAATATCGCCTAGAAACGCGGGCTCACGATTGCCAGCAGTTAGGTTGTCCAAACCCTTTCTGGAACATGCGATGTCTACCGTGATCAACTCTCAAATGTGGCTTATACAGGTGAAACTCAAGCACATACACTAAATACAAACATGGCGTAATTAAATATACCTTGTGTCAGCCCACTTAATCATCCAATGTTCCGAAGCCAGTAATTCCCCCCCTCCCCCCCCCCCCCAAAGCAAGAAGATAAATTACCATATGCAGATTCCCATATTTATGCACCTGTACAACTATATCTATTCATGCTAGAGACCATTTATTCAGTCATACTTCGTTACAGAGACTGCGGTCTAATATCATGCAAAAGACACAGTTACTGTCTGCGTGGTTTTCTCATAGAGGTTGGCACTGTTCCTCATACGTCATACCCTGACGCCCTCTCCTGCCATAGTAATTGGCAATGTTTTGCCCGATTCACTTCTCTTGCTGACTCACCTCGTAGTGGATGTGATACAATGTTTTACACAATGTTTCCGTTTGCGAATCTAGAGCTTGCCGACATAGTGCTTACTTACGGAAAGGCAAATGGCAACAGGAGGCGAGCTGCAAGGTTGTATCAGAAGACCTATCCCCACCGACAGCAACCACAGCATTCAATTTTTGCCGCAGTGTTTCGCCATTTGTCTGAGACAGGGTCGTTTCAGGAAGCAAGAAATCATGAACGACGTACCCGAAATGTTTGGACACCAGACCTTGAGGAAAATGTGATTAACACCGCGGAAGGCGACCTTCGTGTCAGTACCAGGCAGTTGGCCCGCCAGTACAGGGTAAGCCAGGCATTCTCCATAACAACTGTTACTATCCTTATTAACTTACAGCATGTTCACGACTTACTAGCGACAGACTTTTCTAGGTGGGAGCAGTTTTGTAACTGTTTTGTTCACCAGGCAACGACAATTCCAGGATTTGTGTCATCCATCCTCTTTACAGATGAAGCCATCTTTACGCAGAGTAATGTCTTTAATTTTCATAACAGTTATTTGTGGGATAGTATGCAGAGTCCCCATGATCTGGTGACAGTGAATCATCAGCATCGGTGCAACCGGAATATGTGGGCCGGGATAATTGACGACCATATTTTGGATCCAGTCTTCCTTCCACCTCGCCAAACAGGCCGGAACTATGGGGTTTCTTATTAGTGACTTTGCCTTCTCTGCTGAAAGAAGTGCCATTAATGATTTGAAAGACTATATGGCTGCTACATGATGGTGCTTCAGCCCACTTCGCCGTTAACGTCTGGATGCATCTCAATCGTGTCTTTCCTTGTCGATGGATCGGACGGGGGGGTCCAGCTGCATGGCCTACTCGTTCACCAGATCTCAACCCACACAATTTCTGGTTATGGGGCCATCTCAAAAGTAAAGAGTATACTATGTTCATTCTAAGTATGGGGAGACTGTAGCAGCGTATTCATGGTGCCTTTGGCACTGTTTGAATGCAGCCTGGCCGATATGAACGTGTGAGACAGAACATGCTATGGTGTGTACACGCATGCGTTGTGGCTTATGGAAACCATTTTCAGTACACATTGTAACTGTGGTTGCATGGTACAGCCCTTATTAGACAGCAGTCACTGTAACAATGAATGAATGAATATATGGTATCCAGCATGGAAAAAATGCATTTCCAGAAATAAGTTCATTAGAACTCTTTTTTGAGTATTCTCTCGTCGGTCAACCCCTAGAGTTTGTACATGAGTCATATGACATTGATAAGGAGGACTGGACATAATACTGTACATCTACTGTACATGGCAGTGTCACACTTCCTATTCATTTGTTCTTTCTCCACATATTTTTTCAACTCAGTTTTATTCCTCAGTCCAAATGACTTTTTGGACACTGGATATGTTAACCTATAACCATTAAGGTATGAGCAACCAGTTATCTCAAAGGGCCCATGGTAGAGTTCAAATAACTTTTTAGTTTCTCCATCAACGTCACTTAATTTTTTCTTGGTCCTCACCAACACCCTATCACCCTACTTGAACTTAGTTGGCTTGTACCTTTCTGCATACCTCTTCTGTCTCTCACATCCTTATTTGCTGTCTGGCCAACTGTACCATCTCCTGACTTGTCAAACTTTGAGATGGAGGGAAATCTATACGCTCTGCTATCAGTTTGTCTAGCCTGACATCTTTCATGAGCTTATACGATGAGAATCCTGTCGGACAGCTCTTCATTGTATTCATCAAATCTTCAAATGCAGTTACATGCACTGCAGTTATATGCAGTTATGTGCTATGCATTTTACTGCAGTACGTCCTAAATAGCCTGTCCAGCCCCCTTAGGTCAGCATGCTTGCATGCAGGATGATACACAGAATTTCTTGCATGCTTTATCTCAGATTATAAAATTGTTCCACACACCAGATAAAAACAGTGCTCCATCATCAGACAGAACGATCACTGAACTTGTAACATTGACAAAATAATCTTTCTGTAGCTTTTTAATTATACTCTGGCTGGTAACCTTTTTCTTGCGGATAAAGCTTTACAAATTTGGAGAACACATCAACAACTAAAAGAACGTACTTAACGCAACCTTGACCTGTTGGTACGTTATCAAATGATCACTACTAGTAGCTCACCATTATTTTCAGGAATAGAATTCTGCATCCTTCCTTATACTGCAACAGGTATTATAATTTACTTTTTGACACTTCTCACGAGAACCCAATTTAATCCATGTCCTGCTAGCCATGTTGTTAAAATTAAATTAGTCGTTTAGTGTTTTTAGACACTCCTAAGGTCCATAATGCAATGGCTGTGGTGAATGTAATTTACTAACATTTCCACATGCTCATCTGGAAAAGTTGACTTCCACTGCACTTTGTCCAAACTTCTGTGCCTAAATAAAATCCATTTATAAATTTAATTATTTTGAGTAATTTTCCCATATACCTTACTTCTAAAGTTGATTTTGATGAACTTCAAGGTTTGGTCCCCATTCCGAAGTCTCCTCATGTCCTTAAATATGTATTTTATCTCTTTCTCTCCACACACTCCTTTCATGTACAGTAGCTGTAGTTCTTTCTCTTCTCCATTCTCTTCATTTTATTTCCCTACCATAGGTAACCTTGACAAGGCATCGACCACATTGTTGTCTGTACGTTTAACATATCTTATCTCGCAGTTAAATTGATGTAGGAACATGGTCCATCTCATGAGTCTATTATTTAACATCTTCGAATCCTGCGGATAACTGAGAACCTTATGGTCTGTGTAGAGAATCATTTTTCTAACTTCCAGATGTATCCTGAACTTCTGAAATCCAAAAACTATGGCCTACAGTTCCTTCTCTTAGGTATCATACATTAAGTCATGTTTTGATAGCATTCTGCTTGCATAAGCAATTGCCCAGTGCTATTTCTTTCCACCTACTACTCTCTCCTGGTATAGCACTGCCCCTACCCCATAGTCTGAGCTATCTGCCGCAATATAAAAAGGCGAAGATATATCAGGGTAGTAATAATTTTTGCCATTATTTAAGCCACCCTTTAAGGCTTTGAATTTCTTGTCACAATCAGACATATAGCACCAGGTTACACTTTTATTTAATAATCGACACAAGTTAGGTAAATTCTGGCTATAATCACTCACATACTTGCTACAGAATGAACATAATCGTATAAATTATTCCACCTATTTCATGTTCGTAGGCACCTTGCCGTCAAAAGTAGCCTATATTTTACCTTTATTGGGTAGAATGCCATCATGATTCAGTTGATGCCTAAGAAATAGTAATGTTGCTTGACAGAATTCACACTTATTCCATTTTAGTGTTATTCTCCCTCTATATACAGACTTAAATACGTCGCCTAACAGTTGACAATGTTCCTGTCAAGTACTACTAGTCATCAAAATGTCATCTACATACGCTGTCAATCTCCTCGTTAGTTCACCATCCAGCACATTACTTAAAGCTCTCGCAAAAAACTGATACAGATATTGATACACCAAATGGCAGGACTGTAGACATGTAAGTCATTCCTTCAAATGAGAAAGCAGTGTTCCTTCTGCACTTAATAGCCAGCTGCCCCTGCCAAAACCCCAAAGTTAAATCTACACTGGACATTACTTTCGCATTACATAAATTCTGCAACAGCTCATTCATGTTTTCTGGCTGACCTTTCCCTTTACAACTATTTTATTTAGCTTTCTTGCAACCAGTGCTATTCTTTAAGAACAATCTCTCTTTTTTCACCAGTACTGTTGGACTACAGTATTCACTCTTCCTCATATCCACTATTCCCCATTTCAGCGTCTTCTGTGTTCTGGCCTTTGGTGCTTCCTTATCAGCTATTGGTGCAGGGTAGGGGCTGACCCTTATTATTTCATGTGGCACTACCCTCAAAGCATAATTAAAATCTACAACTTTTTCAGTGTTTCAGATAACACATACTTATATTTACACAAAAGATCAGTAAACTGTACCCTCTGTTCCACATTTAAATGACCACTTCACTTACTTTAGCTTAATTTGTTGTTCAGTACACATTTCATCACCTGTCTCATCTAACCTTTATAAATGAGACATTAGCTCATTCTTTTTCAATTCTCTTTTAAATTTTTTTCTTTCTGTTTCCATCTGTATCAAATTCCTCAAATTCCAGCACTCTATACTTTACAAAAATGCTACAATCATATTTGTTCAAGAAATCCAAGCCCAAAATTATCAATGCCAAGCACTTGATCACAAAGCAACTTATATTAAAACAATAATCATTAACCTTAGATCCCAATGATACTTCTTTGCTGATGTGTTTACTAAATGGTGCAGTAGCTGTCCTAATTTTTACTCACGTAACAGGTAATTTTATTAACCCTAAACGATTAATTCGCTGCCAAGAAGATTCAGAAATTACTGACAAACTTGAGTCAGGGTCTAATAATGCCACATGTTTAATTGCTCCTACACTGATATCAGTTATTGGCTTTACACGGCTTTATATAATTTTGCATATGGTATCCAATAACTCAAATCATAATTTGCCTCCTCCTTTACTAGGCAATTACAAATGACATTTCACTGGACTCGCATTCGGGAGGACGACGGTTCAATCCCGTCTCCGGCCATCCTGATTTAGGTTTTCCGTGATTTCCCTAAATCGTTTCAGGCAAATGCCGGGATGGTTCCTTTGAAAGGGCACGGCCGATTTCCTTCCCAATCCTTCCCTAACCCGAGCTTGCGCTCCGTCTCTAATGACCTCGTTGTCGACGGGACGTTAAACACTAACCACCACCACCACAAATGACATTCAGAATTATATGGACACCATTTAAGAAAATACAGGTTTCAGTTTTATGCTCAGGACAAATCACAGCAACATTCTCCATTTCATTACTCGTTTCCATATTCACATTTAACTCATCACCCACACAACAGTAACTACCACCTGCAACCAACGGCACATCAACAATATCGGCAAATAATTCATTAGCATCTGCTGCATCATCACAAACACCGCTCATCTTACCCTTCACATTGCACTAAATGAAACTGTCCTCACTCTCTTCATAATTCACCTTACTATTCACTAGAGACATAACGTCTATCCCTTCTTCATCAAACCCATTATTACTGCCCCTTGGTTCCATATCCACTTTTGCTTCCCCTTTCGATAAAACTAAATCCCTCTTTCATATTCCAATGAATTTTGTTATACACAAACCAACATGGTCCTTATCTTCCTCTGATTTCTCTGATTCTTTAAACTTCTCATCACAGCTAAAACAGTTCTGTTCATTACTATTATTAGCTGTGTTCCATTTTGTCTTGTTATACCTTCTATGTCTGTTTCTGTATTTGTTAAATGCTCCGCGGTACTTTTTATTACCTAAGACAGCATCCATTTAACACATACCAATTTCTTTATTTTCCTAGTTGATTTTATTCCTCATCACGTCATGTTGTAGTCTGGCCCCGTTCCTATCATAATTACCAGCCCCCCTGAGACTATAACTAGCTGTTAGGCTGTCTAACCTATCCATTTGCATCTGGTAATTTCTCTATTGTCATATGTTCCCTACCACACCTCTGATCAAAATTGCCCCTTCCGCTGTTCAGAATTTCTGTTATCTCCTTGCGGCCTGCTGCTCCAATCCCTCTCCTGATTATTCCGACCATTTATATCCTCTCTCCATCTGCTACAGTGATTATTACTGCACAGATTACTATTTCCCCTTTCATTATACCTACCATTACCACTCTGTGGTAGTTATATAACAAAGAGTCCTGTCCATATCCTCCACAAAATTCAGCAATTCCTCCACTGACAAGGGGACCCTCCATTCTGTAAATCACGGATTTTGATGCGCTTCAAATATGTTGTAGAGGCACTTACCCTGAGTACGTTGCTATCCGGCTTTTTAGCGACGGGCCTTGGTTTTTGAGAAAATTTTGAAGTTCATTGCGCGCTTTGTATATCCGTAACATTACATGTACTGCGAGCAAGTCAACGTAGCGCAGCGGTAAAGATTCACGGCTAACGTGCTGGAGGTACCGCGTTCGAATCTTGCTCACATGTCCCCTCGACGATCACCAGTGGTGTATGGCCAGTGTAGGAGATCGCTCCCCACACCATGATGCCGGGTGTTGGCCCTGTGTGCCTCGGTCGTATGCAGTCCTGATTGTGGCGCTCACCTGCACGGCGCCAAACACGCATACGACCATCATTGGCACCAAGGCAGAAGCGACTCTCATCGCTGAAGACGACACGTATCCATTCGTCCCTCCATTCACGCCTGTCGCGACACCACTGGAGGCGGGCTGCACGATGTTGGGGCGTGAGCGGAAGACGGCCTAACGGTGTGCGGGACCGTAGCCCAGCTTCATGGAGACGGTTGCGAATGGTCCTCGCCGATACCCCAGGAGCAACAGTGTCCCTAATTTGCTGGGAAGTGGCGGTGCGGTCCCCTACGGCACTGCGTAGGATCCTACGGTCTTGGCGTGCATCCGTGCGTCGCTGCGGTCCGGTCCCAGGTCGACGGGCACGTGCACCTTCCGCCAACCACTGGCGACAACATCGATGTACTGTGGAGACCTCACGCCCCACGTGTTGAGCAATTCGGCGGTACGTCCACCCGGCCTCCCGCATGCCCACTACACGCCCTCGCTCAAAGTCCGTCAACTGCACATACGGTTCACGTACACGCTGTCGCGGCATGCTACCAGTGTTAAAGACTGCGATGGAGCTCCGTATGCCACGGCAAACTGGCTGACACTGACGGCGGCGGTGCACAAATGCTGCGCAGCTAGCGCCATTCGACGGCCAACACCGCGGTTCCTGGTGTGTCCGCTGTGCCGTGCGTGTGATTATTGCTTGTACAGCCCTCTCGCAGTGTGCGGAGCAAGTATGGTGGGTCTGACACACCGGTGTCAATGTTTTCTTTTTTCCATTTCCATGAGTGTATATGTACTGACTCTGTGACCTAAGTTACATCCGTTGTTCGAACCGAGAGGCTTCTTTACCTGATCGGTATTTTGTATATTTATCAGTGGTTGTAGGTCATGGTATACGCTACTATTCCACTTATTTAATATTACTACGTGAATTAAAGCTTATGTGGATTTATTTTTTCTAATTTGAATGCTTTATAGAATCGTACTCCACGTGGTCCGTTAGAGGACAAACATAACCTTGCATCCGCAATTTATCACTTGTTTATTAAGTAATAATATGAAAATATTGTATATTTAATTATTTTCATGCCACAGTCACTTCTGAAAATTATTACGACTTCCTGGGCTCTTCCGATGTGTTCATGTATCCTTACTTAAATCGGTAGGGGACAGGAACACAATTTATTGTTCACGTTCTGTCTCCATCAGAATCGGTTTCCAGGTAAACTGCCTGAGGAATACTATTTTCATTTTTTGCACGCATTTAAACAGTGAGTATAAGGTAGGTTCGTATTGTTGAGAACATTGAGAGTTCCTGCTGATCATGAATATATTCAGAATGATTACTGTGATTCATGTGCATTGTGAACAGGTGTTAGACCATACAAAGTGAGGTTTTGTCATCGTGCACGTATCCTGTAAATAAGGGGGTGCATATATACAGAATAATTAAAGCTACAGTTTCAAATCTCTCCAGATAAGAACCGCTACTCGGAATGGCGTCAAAATTAACAGCATATTATGGAAGAAGAAGGAAACGACGTCTATGGTGTAAGTGGTACATTAGAACAAACGTACTGTGCAATGTGCATGACCGCACAAGGTTGACATTCAACAGTTGTGGCAGTGTTAGTTAGTTACGCCCTTCCACCACGACATGGTCGTACCAAATCGCATGGGAAAAATTGATTTTTAGTTGTACTGAGGTTTTAGTTGCTGTGAGGCCAGAAACGGTATAAAAAGGAACACTGACACCGAGTTTTAACTGTCCGGAAGCCAAAAACTGCATAAAATACAACAATAAAATCTGTTTTAACTATGGTGAGTCTGGTGAAAGACACTTCAACATGCCGTCCTTCGTTTTCTGTCGCAAGCAACCGAGAAACTGCGTATTCCACAACAGATCAGTGTGTCTTGGCGATCATATCCCAAATGTGTTACGCAATGTGTGCATTCACTTGAGCTACGTTTGTAATCGCAGCTCAGAACACTGCATCTTTCAGATAACCTCAGAGTCAGAAGTCACAAGGTTTATCAAGTGATCTGGATGGTCAGGCTATAAGGAAATGACTTCAGGTAGTTCTTGCGTTTCGAAAATGCCTCGGCAACAACTGCTGCACTGGCTGTGCAATGTGTGGAGGAACTCCATCTCGCATAAGAATGATCCTACTCGCACATACCCGCTGTTGAAGGGTTTGAATGACGTCGGTTCGCAAAAGACTCTCATAGCGTCTGCCAGTGACAGTACAGGTAACAGGACTCTTTTCCTCGAAAGGATATGGCCCTATGATAAACCATGCCATCAACCTGCACCAGACTGATGCCTTTCCATAATGGAGTGATACTGGGTGATGTGCGAGGGGATTTTCCGTTGCCCATATTCTGCAGTTCTGTGTTTTTACATGTCCTAGGAGATGAAAATGGCCTTCGTCTGTCCACAGAATGTTCCATGGCCAGCAATTGTTCACCGCCACGCAAGCAAGAAAATCTAGAGCAAATGTTTGTCTTACTGGCAGATCAGCATGAGGCAACTTCTGAACATGGGTGATTTTGTATGGATGGCAATGTAGGATCTATCGTAGGATGTTATGCCCCGTGCTCACAGTCATGTCCAAAGTTTCGGCAATTCCCCGTGTACTGCACGTATGCTCACCATCGATATACCTCTTATGCAATGCTGTGGCCACGTCATCAGCTGATGTCGGATCAATTGTTTCCCTGCCTCTGCCACAGTGCACTTAAAAAGAACCTGTCTTTTCGAATTTCGTAATTATTTTCTCCGGACCCTTGGCGGATATACACTCCTGGAAATTGAAATAAGAACACCGTGAATTCATTGTCCCAGGAAGGGGAAACTTTATTGACACATTCCTGGGGTCAGATACATCACATGATCACACTGACAGAACCACAGGCACATAGACACAGGCAACAGAGCATGCACAATGTCGGCACTAGTACAGCGGATATCCACCTTTCGCAGCAATGCAGGCTGCTATTCTCCCATGGAGACGATCGTAGAGATGCTGGATGTAGTCCTGTGGAACGGCTTGCCATGCCATTTCCACCTGGCGCCTCAGTTGGACCAGCGTTCGTGCTGGACGTGCAGACCGCGTGAGACGACGCTTCATCCAGTCCCAAACATGCTCAATGGGGGACAGATCCGGAGATCTTGCTGGCCAGGGTAGTTGACTTACACCTTCTAGAGCACGTTGGGTGGCACGGGATACATGCGGACGTGCATTGTCCTGTTGGAACAGCAAGTTCCCTTGCCGGTCTAGGAATGGTAGAACGATGGGTTCGATGACGGTTTGGATGTACCGTGCACTATTCAGTGTCCCCTCGACGATCACCAGTGGTGTACGGCCAGTGTAGGAGATCGCTCCCCACACCATGATGCCGGGTGTTGGCCCTGTGTGCCTCGGTCGTATGCAGTCCTGATTGTGGCGCTCACCTGCACGGCGCCAAACACGCATACGACCATCATTGGCACCAAGGCAGAAGCGACTCTCATCGCTGAAGACGACACGTCTCCATTCGTCCCTCCATTCACGCCTGTCGCGACACCACTGGAGGCGGGCTGCACGATGTTGGGGCGTGAGCGGAAGACGGCCTAACGGTGTGCGGGACCGTAGCCCAGCTTCAAGGAGACGGATGCGGATGGTCCTCGCCGATACCCCAGGAGCAACAGTGTCCCTAATTTGCTGGGAAGTGGCGGTGCAGTCCCCTACGGCACTGCGTAGGATCCTACGGTCTTGGCGTGCATCCGTGCTTCGCTGCGGTCCGGTCCCAGGTCGACGGGCACGTGCACCTTCCGCCGACCACTGGCGACAACATCGATGTACTGTGGAGACCTCACGCCCCACGTGTTGAGCAATTCGGCGGTACGTCCACCCGGCCTCCCGCATGCCCACTATACGCCCTCGCTCAAAGTCCGTCAACTGCACATACGGTTCACGTCCACGCTGTCGCGGCATGCTACCAGTGTTAAAGACTGCGATGGAGCTCCGTATGCCACGGCAAACTGGCTGGCACTGACGGCGGCGGTGCACAAATGCTGCGCAGCTAGCGCCATTCGACGGCCAACACCGCGGTTCCTGGTGTGTCCGCTGTGCCGTGCGTGTGATCATTGCTTGTACAGCCCTCTCGCAGTGTGCGGAGCAAGTATGGTGGGTCTGACACACCGGTGTCAATGTGTTCTTTTTTCCATTTCCAGGAGTGTAGAACCAACGCCTTCTTTCATGTTCTTGAGTGTTTATAACTTCTGCAAGGCTACTGGTGCACAGTCACTGTAAAAGAGCTTTACCACCTGTTCGCGATACCGCAATGTGACAGTCATGCGGAGCATCTAAGAGGCCAAATGATGAACAACCGTGCACCCTGCGTCTTTAGTTTTGCATATTTTGCAGCTTACAGCGCCTTCCAATGGTAAAATTTTCATGAACTTTTTTTGTTTGCATAACAATTCCCTCTTCTTCGGTAATATCCGCTCAAATTTGACGACATTCGCAACAGCTGTTTTTTTAGTGTCATAAAATTGGAATTTTAACGGTAATTACCTTATAGCCTACTTTCAGATTGCATGAGGAAATTATAGTGTGTTGATCGTAATGTTCCATTCACTCAAATACATGTTCAAGCTCGCATTTAATTACTCATTGTGCTATGATAGTCTTTCCTGCTACCGAGTATGTCAATGAAACAGCATTAGTATTACGTTAATCTCTATTCAGGAGTCAAATTTAGTACAGAAGCAAGCATACTTTCAAGGCATTTTGACCGAAGTCATACCAGTTGGGTACTCAGTTTAGTTAATGAAGGTATAATAGGCTAACAAAAATTATAATTTTTTATTGATAAATGAGGTTCTGATAATTCACAAAATCTCGGTGAGTTATAATTTAAGATAACAACACACACACGATTGGAATGAAAAATAGGTAAGTGCGCACTTCAGATTGTACGCATTTATGTCACTACATGAGATTAGAACCTGTAATCATACAGACTACCTTCAGTTGTTGTAATATGGAACATGAAAGAACATTAAGAACAGTGTCATATGTCTGATGATGTTATTAGAAAACCGTATGATTACGTGTATATTTACTTATTCATGCCGTTATTATTACTAAGTATGTGATTATAACAATTGTTATTGTTAGTATTATGTGTTCTACCTGAAGGCAGATATTCAGACAGTTGTTCTTCATGTTCTTCTGTCTCCTACGGCTTTCTTCGTTTCCACGTTACTTCTAGTTCCTTTAATATCATCCAGTATGCTGTATGTTCTCCCTCTTTTCGTTCTTCTTCCACACGCTGTTTCAGTTCATTCACCATCAAACAGTCTCGTCAGAGTATGTGAATAACCAAATTCCTCTCTCTTCTTCTTGTAACTTCCAATGGCCCTTTACCCTATTCCATCCACTAATTTTTCGTTACTCACTCTCTGTACAACATTAAACATTTTCCTCCTCCTCCACACCCACATGTCAAATGCTTCAGACTTTCTATCGTCCTCTCTTCTCAAAATTCAAGTTTAAGCTAGACAGATTGCCACACTCCAGATAAACCACTTGCCTAGTCTTTCCCTGGGGTGTTTGTCTAGCCCTCTAAATAATAAATTTCTGTTTCTATTGGACGCTTCGTTAGCTACCGCAATTGTAGCTGTACCTCCTGCTGGTACTTTAGATGTTCGGCCGTTATGCTTTACAAGTACTTGAAAGCTGTCACTTCGCTAGTTTTAATTTGTCCTATCTCAGTAACATCTATTTTGTCTCCTTTGTCTTTTCTTTATCTTTATATTAAATTATTCCTAGGTCACATTACCATCTTTCAACATTTTGTTTATCTTGCTTTCACTTGTTGCTAGTAACACCATATTATTCGCAAATCGTATAAATACCATCTCTTTCCCTCTGCATAGACTCCACTTTTTCAAGTTGAGCATTTCTCAACATTCATATGACGCTCAACAAATAAATAAAAACTTTGGAAACTCTGATTCTTTAAATAAACAAAATAAAACAATGCTCGAACTCGAATATAGTATCATTTTATGATGGAATGACAGATTAATCTGTAAGTACTACGGTTAATTGGATTTCTCTCTCAGCAGCTGAATAACGTTCGCTGTTTCTTTTCCGTCAGATACGGGAAATACACCAAGTAAGATTTCCAGTTGAAAACAGGTGGACAAACAATTCGTTGTTTGCAGTTTAGGAACTCTAAAATTGGATCCCAGCCTACCGTAAACTAATTCTTTACGTCTACGAGTCGGTCCGCGACAAACTTCCTTCCCCCAGTTCTGTGAAACTTGGGAGGTCGTTTGTTTGAGTTAAATTGGCAGACTTCTGCACATACTGATTCGAGGTGGCTCACACGCATTGAGCATCGAAGATCGGACAGGATGATTTTACGTACCTCCTTACCAGCAGATAGCAAATTTCACAAAAGATTTTGCTTTCAGTAGGTAGTGATTTATCGTTCAGATATTAGGCTATTTACGTGGCAACAGTGAAATAAGGAAATGTACGACCCTGTAAACAAATAAAGAGAATTCCGAAAACATCCGCAACTGGGAAAGGATGATGAAGACTACATAAAACGAACAACTGTGGGATACGAGACGGATCAAAACTAAAATACAACTTATGGCTGGACACAGAAAATGTAACAGACTTATTGTGGTGTAGATTGAAAGAAAGAAGAAATTATGTGGAAAAATTACTGTTTTCAACAGAATCGAGAAACGTTTATGTTGGCGCGTCCACACTGCACTCAAAGATTGATTAGTATTAGCACCGTTCTCCCCGTGATAATTAACAGTTATATAGTGGTCACAATTCGTTTTTATTTCCGGAAATCATTATATGTGCAATTCTTATGGACAAGTATTCTTTCAGGTTTCGAAGAAGGCGATCAACCGAACAAATTACTGGTGGTCAGATGAAAATTATTTATTGATATTGTTCAATGTCTGTTGTATGTTATTTGTCTGCCTCATTCAATTTGAAATTTTCGCTAACTGATTACTCTCGATACCTATCACTTTCGTTTATCAGCCCAAAGTCTATATCTCGACATCCTTACTATTTTACGGTTATTTCATGTATGAGGGCATCCTGGCCGTTTAGTTTCTAATAAGTTATCATAGGTTAATTGAATACATGATTGACGGTAGACAACATTTTAGTGAGCGAAAATTCGTCTCTGAGGAGTAGTTGGTAGATAATGATTACGACTCCAGTTTATTTTAACCGCTACTGAAGGTCAGCAATGACTAGCATTTAGTGTAGCAATTGTATTTGAACTAACAAAAGTATTTAAACTTTAATTTCTTTTTGGTCGAAGTCTTATTTTACAGTTACTAATCAACTTTCCAGAACTGCTCACGTTGCAATTATATTTCCTCATTAAAAACCTTACACTTTACAGTACCATGTACGGACTATGTTATGGCTGTGCTGTCTTTGCAATGCACCTTATTATCTTGACTAACAAATGTAATTACGGTACAAAAGCTAGTGGACAATAAAATCCTCAAATCTGCTTTGGTTCTACTGTACATCCAGTTGCAATTACTTAGAGCAACTTAAAGAGTAACTGTGCTGTGTAGCAAAATACACTGACGGAAAAAAATAGCAACACCAAAAAATAATTATGAAGGGTACTGCAATTTAGGGAATACATTTGCGTAGGAACATTTTTAAGTTATTAACAATGCAAGATCTCAGGTTGATGTAAGCTTTAAATAAGCCATTGAAAAATGTGAAATGCTGGTACATTAAAAACAGGCGTAACCGCCAGAACGTTGAATGTAGGCATGCGAACGTGAATACATTGTGCTGTACAGGTGCCGGACGTCAATTTGTGGGACGGTGTTCCACGCCTGTTGCACTTGGTCGGTCAATACAGGGACGGTTAATGCTGGTTGTGGATGCTGGAGCTGTCGCTCGATGAAGTCCCATATGTTCTCGACTGGAGACAGATCTTGTGATAGAGCTGGCGAAGGCAACATGCCATCATTCTGTAGAGCACACTGGGTTACATTAATGTTATGCCAGAGAGCATTATTCTGTTGGAAAATACCGGACTAATTTTGTTTCCCTAAAGATTTATACTGAAAGGAAACAGTAGCAAGATAAATGGGAACCGAGACAAGGTTCTGTTAGTAAACACTGTGGGAAACAGTGTTATCTACACAATATATGAAACTGTAAATACTATTATTTTATTAAGAAAAATCTTTAAACTGGGTAATTGAAATCTACTTTTAGTAATTGTACTTTGATGAAACTTTCAATGATAATTTAAGTAAACTACATGAGGTGCTTCAAAACTTATTCTCACTACATTATTATGTACTATGCAACTCATTAACTTTTGTTAAGGAAGATAATTGCTTTCCATGTCAATAAAGTAGGATACTTGCATTACTCGTAACACATGGGATAGGACTCGGTCTAGGTAAATGACTAAGTATAAAATACGCTGACTAACAGAAAGTTAACAGTACCAAAACTAATTATTGAAAACGAAACCACATTAACTGGTTTATGGAGTTATATAGTACCCAACTTCTAATTTGAGATGAAGGTGGAGGCAGTGTCGATCTCCTGCACCATTGAAAAAGGGCTTCCTGTGTAACAGGCTCTGACAATTCTATTCTTAGCCTCGGATTTTCATAGTACAGAACTAACCAAAGTATGTCATGATTAATAAGCCGAATTACTTTCGCTTTCGAGGCTATATTATATAATGTTGCAGTTATTGTCTCCTTTTTCAGCTGAAAAGACGCGCACCCTTTGCCTACTGGCAGCCGACTGACTCATGCCGCAATAGAGCTTTGCAGTTCGACCGCCAGATCCAACTTTTACCATTCCCGCCTAGCTAGTTCCGTTGCGGATAGGCTTCCCTCCAAGTTTTACATGATTAAAAACCTACTGTCCTTATGTATGAATCAGGATAAAAATTAAAGTTTTAACTTTTAAATTGTTTTACATCACAGTACTTTTGAAATTACATCCATAGAATAATCACAATGACATAAAGTATCATAAATAATCAGTAAAATCTTTACATTGATGTTAACTCAAAGAGCATGTTTATAAAGAATTCACATTAAGTAAAAAGAGACAAGGAAGTTAGATAAAACGATTATAGGTAATACTGATAGTAGCACCACACTTGACCCATGTTTCAGTGGTGTTTCCTGTTAAACATACATCCGTAACACCACAGATAGTGTTGGGCGAAAGAAAAAAGATTTTCAGACACATCACAACAGCATTTACTTGACATAAATAGCAATGCGAAAACAAAGAACATCATTTCACCTCATTCACATAAGAACAACATTAATTACTTTTTATATAACATTTCATCGACAAGAAGAAATATGTGTTACGTAGAGCATTGGATAACAATGTGTACACCCACATGAGAATAACCAATATATGAGAGAACACTTTACCGTAAATACAAGGGAGAAAACATTATATAAACCTTTACACAAACATTATTTTAATTTTGTTAGTTTTTAACAATAGGTTCCTGAAATTTTTAAGCATTTTGTGTATTTTGCTTTAAAAGAATTTCAATTTTTTTATTATTTTCAAATTAGTACTGAAGATTTTATTTTCACTTTGAGTACATGAAAAACAATTAGGAAGAACTACCACTTTCACCAGGTAAGTGTTTTTGCCAAAGTTAAGTTTTATACAGTTCAACAAAATAACACAACAATATTTAGAATGAGCATTGACTTTTTCACTTTCTCTTCCTTATTTCAGGCAGTCCACTCTAATATACTTGTTTACAAACTCTGTTAACCACTTGGCTTCCCACTGAGATTTATGGCAGTTCATTTGAAACAGCCTCTCCTGCTTTATTCACTTAGCAAGACATTATGCTGCCATTGTTACACAGAGGCAGTCCATTTTATTAAGCTACAATTCATTATGTAGTGCAATCTTGTAGCATGTCATATAAATTTTTTGGAACGTCTACTTCATTCCATACTCAGTTACATCGTTAAGAAACTGAAACTTATAGAAATGTGTTAGCAACACAAAACAGTAATTCTTCAAAACATTATAGCATCTGTAAGAAAATATACATCTTTTAAAATAAACATATTATAATACGGTACATATTATCAATGACATGTTTTCGAACATTGCTCCTATTTATTCTGTTGTGATGACATAAGGTTTTTAAGTCCACTACGCTACGAACACCTATGGGCTTCTTTGATTTTGCGTTAGTGTGAGGAGTTGCATGTTCGTGAAACGGGTCATTGTAAATGTATTTCAATTTGTAAATAATTCTGTTTAATTTGGAAATGTAGCTGCTCCACGCTCTCTGATTAAAGTAGCATTATGTCCTACTATAGACAGTATTATTTCAGTTTCCTGATCTTGCCACAACAAGTCTTAATGAGGTCTAATTTCATCCCAAAGGATGTTATCTACACATTTATTAACCTCCTCACCACGACCCTATCTTTTTCTTACTATTAATCTCAGAATTCTTGGCAGCTCGCGTACTTGGTGCGGTGCCATTTTCCTCACTACTTGCCACTTCTTTACTAATTGCCGTCGCGAACTTTGCACAGTGTTAAATATTTTCGTTTCCTCCTTGCTATCGGGCCATGTCTTATTCTCTACGTCCGTTTTCCGCCTTTCATTATTACCTAATCCTTTCGTCGCATAATCCCTTTTGAAATCCTCCCACCCACACTGCTTTCGCAGTTGGTGCAGACCATCTATCTGTTCATGCCAATGTGTCATCTTATCAGTGTTCAAATTTACTCCCCATCGTTTGGCATCTTTGACACAACTGCACTTTTCTCTTATTTTCTTTTCAAGGTCGCAGACCTTGCCGTGAATACGTTAAGTGTTTTGGTTACACTCGTAAATTTTATCGTTATTAAAACTGTTGTAGGCTCTTTCTTCCTCGCCTACGATCATGTTCACGTTTTTTTCTTGCCCCGGTGCCATTATCTGCCGAAGCAGGTTCGTTGTCACGTGCTTTGGTGCCCTCGCTTTGTTGTACAACCGTAACTACAGCTTACATGGAAATGAGCGTTTGGCGCCATTGACCGGGAGGCCCCGTAAGGGGCAGGTCCGGCCGCCTTGGTGCAGGTCTTATTACGTTAGACGCCACATTGGGCGACCTGCGCGCTGGAGGGGGATGAAATGATGATGAAGACAACACAACACCCAGTCGCTGAGCGGAGAAAATCCCCGACCAAGCCGGGAAGCGAACACGGGGCCCTAAGTATGTCAGTCCGTCACGCTGACCATTCAGCTAACGGGGCGGACAGCTTACATAGGAACAACTGATCAGCCAGACGTATTATTTGCTGGCGAGCTAACCGAATCTGAATTACTCCGCATCTGAGGCTATATTATATAAGCTTGCAGTTATTCTCTCCTCTTTTAGTTGACCAGATGCGCACTCTTTGACTGCTAGCCGCCGACTGACTCATTGAACAATGGAGCTTTGCAATTCGACCGCCAAACCCACCTTTTCTATTCCCGCCTAGCTAATTACCTTGCGCAGGGACTTCCCTCCAAGTTTTACGTGACTAAAGACCTACATTCCCTATAGAAGAACCAGTATTACAATTAATGCTTTAACGTTTATGTTCTTTTACAGCACATTACTTTTGAAATTACAACAATAGATTAATTACAATTACATAAATTATCATAAATAATAAAACTTTTACGTCGATGTAATCTCAAACAGCATGGTTATACAGAAGTTTCACTAAGTAAAAAAAGACAAAGGAGTTAGATTAGACCATTATAGGTAAAATCGATAACAATGTTACACAGGTTGGTTGCAGACCCTCAACCAGACTCCCTCTCACCAACACACGGCCTTCTCTGGAATCGAGGCAGAATCACCTTTCCTCAGATAACACAACAATCTTCCCCTCTGTCCTTCAGTGAGCTCTCGCTTGACACAACTGAAGTCCCAAATGGTATTGGTTTACAGCGATGCACGGTACAGGGCGTCTATCTGGGAGCTGTCCTTGAAGTAACCGATTTGTAACAGTTCGTTGCAGCACGGCGGGGCCAGCTGCTTTTTCAATGGTTCAAATGGCTCTAAGCACTATGGGACTTGACTTCTGAGGTCATCAGTCCCCTAGATCTTAGAACTACTTAAACCTAACTAACCTAAGGACATCACACACATCCATGCCCGAGGCAGGATTCGACCTGCGACTGTAGCGGTCGCGCGGTTCCAGACTAGCGCCTAGAACCGCTCGGCCACTTCGGCCGGCAGCTGTTGGTCATATTGCTGCTGCAGACGCAGTACGATGCGCCAGAGCCATACACCGAATACGATGGTCATCCCTCTTGGTAGTGCCACGTGACTCTCCGAAGCCCGGTCTTCTTGCGACCGTACATTCTCGTGATGACCGCTGCCGGCAGTCATGTACAGTGACCGAGCGATGTTGCGCAGTGGTTACACACTGGACTCACAATCGGGAGGACGACGGATCAAGTCCGCGTCCGGCCATCCTGATTTAGGTTTTCCGTGATTTCCCTAAATCGCTCCATGCAAATGCCTTGATGGTTCCTTTCAAAGGGCACGGCCGACTTCCTTCCCCGTCCTTCCCTAATCCGATGAGACCGATGACCTCACTGTCTGGTCTCCTTCCCCAAATAACCCAACACAACCCAATGTACAGTGGCTACATTTCTGCTGAGTCTTTCTGCAGTATCGCAGAAGAAACCTCCAGCTTCTCGTAGGCCTATTAAACGACATCGTTCAAACTCAATGATGCGTTTATAATGATATCTTTGTCGCCGTAAAGGAACCCTTGACAAGTATCAGCTCTCACATCCAATCTCAAAGGTAAAATTGACGGTCACGAGCGTTAAAGCGGCAGTGAAAGCAAACCTTATTTGCACCGTTATGGCGGCGCTACCAGCGCCACTCCTATGCGACTGGCACAAGATGTGAATAGTCATCGTATTTCTGATGTGGAAACACTCCTGCCAATTTCCTTTTCGGTTCCACAACTTCTTCTTGGTGTTTTTATGGCTTTAGCTCCACTACGGTGTATTTCAAACGTTTCGTTATTTGGGGTTATTTGCTTGGTTCGATGACATCTACCCCCTTCTGATCATAATTTTAGGTTTCTTTGAGCACTCCTGATACTGAATTAAACCTAACATAACAGATAGACAGCCAGACAAGATGCAAGGGGGATAACATTTCAGATATAGTCAAACACATGAACAATATTACACAGATAATTTTTTCCTTCTAGAAACGTGACTCACTAACTAGAAAGTGAAAGATAATCAGAAAAAAGCTTCATTGCTTCTCTATCCCGTTGATTCGGTTTCTTTCGTCAAATTTAATTTGTTCGTGTAACATTCTTTCCTCTCAGATTGATTTGTCTTCTCTTTTAGTCTAGGTTCAATTAAATTTTTACGTATAAGTTTTACAGTTAACTACCAAATTTTTTGTTTTGAAACATACTATGAATAGATTAATCAATTAATTAAATTAATAACTTCTTTTTTGGATGCGTGGTACACTGTCTACGCTGCCAGCTTTTGATTTCAGTCTGATACAACTGAAATTTTATGAGAGGTACAGTCTGAGAGGGCACTGTGTAAGAACGAATATGTTTAAATAGTAGACCTGTTGGTTAGTAGATCTTCGTACTAGGTTAAAAAGTGGATTACGCGATAATTAGGTTGCACAACAGACACGGCTTGATACTCAGGAGAAACCCACGTGAAGTTGCATGTGTCAGAAACACTTGCATACAGATATGTAGCTATCCTGGGGTATGCAGCTATTGACGTGTTTCAGGAGTCTCCGAAGATATAATCCCATTAGCGTTAGCGTCAAATATTGCTTAACGTCATTTTGGGTTCAGAACTAGGTAAGTAGTTTATCCGTTGAAACCTGTTGGACGTTTCGTGTTGAAAGTTTACAGTGAGTTTATATTACTACCGTCAACAAAAATAGTGAAATTCTCCTCGATGGAAAGTGGCTTATGGTGAAACCGACGTAAAAGTTATGATAATGCTAATTATTCGGTAACTTTTTTATGCGTGACTGAGTAAAAGAGACATGTACACTCAAAAGCTACTACATTTATGTAAGTTGGTGGAGACTATGAAGTCAGAAACTAGAGAGGTATCTCTTTGGCGGTTTGGCCTTGTTGTTTGGGCTTGTTTTTGATGAACTAGTGCATTTTTAACGACGATTTATAGTTTGATATTCCTACCTCCATGTCCATTTGTGAAAAAGTGTCATGTGTCATACAAGCTATAATATTATGTCTACTATACTTCTATTGTCGTCGGTTACTTTGCTTTGTTTCTAAATTTTGATTGCTTATTCGTACACTTTGGTGTTGTTTGTGCTTGCCATGTGGAACAGATGTGTCTGATGCATACTGAATTCTTCAAAGGGATTTGTCTTCTAGTTTTTTAATGAGGTATCTATTCGTCTTTATATAGTAAATTACTTTAATCGAGTACTCTGTAATCCTCATATTGATTAAACCACCGAGGATCGCAAAAAGACATTTTTCATTCATAAATGCATAGTTTGAGAATTTATGTACTTTAGAAAGTAGGAGCTATGTATTGGTGGAATTGTAGCTGTGATGCCGGGTAGCCAGTCATGCTGTGCTAGGTCAGTCAGTAACAGCATTATTTGCGAAAGACAAGTTCTTCCCGATATTTGCCTTAAACACTCTAGGAAAACAACGTCAATCCTAAATCTGGATGGACTGACGAACTTATGCAAGTCCATTGTTGTGACCACTTTCTCACCTCGCGCTGTTGAGACCCGTGTCTAAGAAGTCTTTGCCCATCAGAAGTCAGTAGCTTCAGTAAACACAATAAGGCATATAAACAAAGGAATTATTGACATTAGCTGCCAGAGGGCATTAATTTAAATCCATGGGGGAATTTAAAAATTTGTTTATGACCGGCATTAGAGCCCAGGTCTCCTGTTTACTAGGTAGGATCAAAATGGCGTCCGTTGTTCTGACATGTCTGTAAGAAAAGACACCACATGTACAGTACGGTATACTTTCTACATTTTCATACAGTCATTTCACGTTATGATGACATATTATACACTTAGATATCGTTAAAAGGAAAATTAGTGTTGAACGTCCTATCAGCGACGAGGTCATCAGAGAGTACAAGCTTGGGTTGGGAAAGGGTGGGGAAGGCAATCGGCCATGACATTTTTTAGTGGAAGCTTCCTGGATTTGACCTAAAATGATTTCGGGAAACCATGGAACACCTAAATATGAATGACCGACCGCGGATTTTAACCTTTGTCCTCCCGAAATCGAAACCAGTGTGTTAAACATTCCGCTACCTCGCTTACTTTAGATGTTGTTGTGGACGTGAAGCAGACCTAAATTCCTGTAGAAATTATCAGTAAATTATCAGTAGTAAAGATATATATATATCATTGAAGCTGATACAGAACACGATATACAAACCAGTTATCAGGGTGAAGCAATTACAATTATATATAGAAAAGAAAACTATATTGCGATTTGTTCTTAACCAACCCTCCCTTTGCAATATGATTTGCGATTGCAGTTGTCTTACTGAACACAGGAGCCTTCTCTCCTTTTACGATTTTATGCCTTTCTTTGCTGTAGGACTGCGTTATGGCGAAACAAGCACTGATGGATGAATCTACAATTAACAGCATGAAGCATAATGGTAGGCAGTGATCAACGTTCTTAGGCTCATTTAATATTGTCCCTACTAATCCCATAAAATTTTCGCAGAAAGCCGAAGCATTATGATCACTGCTCACCGCAAGGTAGGATACAACCTGGTGGCATTGCGGGCGCATGACATGATAAAGGAAGTATGATAAGCAGAATAGAGACGAGTGGGCAATCAGTCTGGTGGCGAATGAGGAAATCGACTGACATAAATGATTTTGACCAAGGGTAGAGTGTTTTAGTCCTGGGCTTGGGAGAGGGTATTTAGGAAACGGTGTGGCTGGACAGCTGTTCGTGTGCTGCTGTGGCGAGCACATATGAAAAGTTGTTGAAGAATGGAGAAAGCACAGGTAAGTGACAAGTTGTTGAACGTCCACGTCTCATCACAGAACATGGGCGTCGGAGGTTTGCGCGCTCAATAAAGCTGTACTTGCGATTATCTGTGGCAGCTCTGACACCAGAGTACAATGATGGCGCAGACACAACTGTTTTGGTGTACACGGTTCAGTGCACATTTTTGCACATGCGGTTGTACAGTAGACAGCCCCATTGTGTTGCAAAGTTCAAACAGAGACGTCGTCCATTACCTGATAGTAGCTGACTACACTTAAGAATGCAAATTGACGCATCGAGGGTGCAAGTTGAGACGTCAAACATTACATAATGTTGTTCTTTAAAATATCGTTGTTAATTTGGTCATCAAGTTGTACCATATGTCACTCTCCCACTTATTTTCTAATTTCTCTGTTCACATGTGATACAGGACTTGTCAATATTGATTTGTGGTTTCACATGTGGACTGATAAATTGAATTTAGTATCATACCTCATAAGACATGGTACATAGTGACACTTTGTATGTACCTGAACATGACTCCATAGCCTAAACTAGCGAATAGCGCTGCAAATAAACGATAAGTTTTAGAGCCTGCAGAGGGCGGGGTTATCTTTCACGATCGTAAACTGAGACTGCTGTGGGCACAGGATCATCGATATTGGGGCCATGGATCATTGTAAATGTAGCTCCTCGTTGGACGAACCACATTTCTTGTTACACCAGTCTAATGATTGTGTCTGCATACACCATCATCAAGGCTAACGACTGTTTGAAATATGCGGGACAGTGGGGCTAGTGTAGTACAGATATTAACGTAGGATTCCATGGGAAATATGGCAGTAACTGAAAGCACCATAACAGCTGTGGACTACTTGAGCATTACTGCGAAGTACCATCATCCTTGCATGCTCGATGTCTTCCCTGACGACGATGATATCTTTCAGCAGGTTAGCTGTTCACGTCGTGGGTTCAGAATCATGTTACACGGGTTTGAGGAGCATGAGTGAACTTACGTTCATGTCTTGACCATTAAATTAGTGTGGTCTAAACCCGATGAACCACATCTGTGACGTAATTTTGCGCCAGCTTCGCACCCACACACCAGCGACCACTTATTTATGGGCGTTGCCTGGAATGTGCGTAATTTGTGGTGCCATACACGTCAGGTAAGCTAACAAAGGCATCTCTAATCCAACACACAGCAGTATTGCTTCTGTAATGCGTTTCAAAAGTGGACCAACATGTTACTAAGCAGGTGGTCATGATGTTTTGGCTCATCAGTGTACGTTTAATACGTAGATTTTATAGATATGATCTTGGCAAGATCTCTAACCAAAAGGCATTCACACAATGAACACAGTTATTTTCCTTGATTTCTTTCAGTTTGAAAAATACGTTTGTCGTGATATGAAGGGCAGTAAAACTGTGTAGCAATCAGCAATTGATTTTTTAGTTTCATTCGAAGCACACCGGACAAAAGATTGGTCACGCACTGGAAACAAAACGCTAATGCCATGTAATATCGCCTCTACCATTGATAATGGCCTTATTTTAACTAGTAAGAGAATCTGTAAGTTGCTTTAGGTATGCTACATTAAGTTGAAGTGAATAATTGATGAGTAATCCCTACAGAGCCAAAATATTACTGAGATACAAACTGCTATGTTTCCCCCACTGTTCCAAATAGTAGCGGCCGCTATCTATGGGATTAACATTGGGGTGTTTTAGCGGGCTATTCCAGGTGCTGTTGGGTACTCGAGCTTTCGACAAACCAGAAATATATGCATGCAGTCATGCAAACGCGGCAGTTGTCATCTTGGGAAATAGGAGCGTTCAATGCGTACCCGTCATGAAAATACTCCACAGAAGAAAGGGAAACACCTGTTCAACGAGAGGGTTGAAATAAAATTACTCGTTAATGTTTCCGTTAACGTGAGTGAGTGGGTCCAAGTCACTGTACGAAAATCAGCTCCTTAACATCACAGGATCACCTGAAACCCTAATCACAACATCCGCATATCGCGAGTTAGGCGCCTCATTTGGACGTAGGTGCCTTCGGCACCTTGCATCGTTTACAAGGAGACAAAAATGAGTCCTACTCCCTTTCATTCATCTACAGTCCAGGTTTCTGTGTTGGCTGCCGCTGTGAGGAATGGCGTTTTCCGAGCTACTTGACTCCAAATCTCCACTGATGCAGTTTTCGTCGCAGTTTTCCCTTATAAACTTGTTTGCATACACCTATGTTCAGTCACAATAGTAATTTCTGTTGGGTTAGAAATCGAATGACACTGTCAAGGCGTGACACTTAGCTCCGGTCCCTGTGGCATAGTATTTTTTACGACCACTGATGTTGTTATATGGCTGCTGGAGATACATCATTGCTTGTACCCACGTCTGACAGTCACTGCTGATGTACCACCAAATCGGCCGACTTCACTCACGGTGCGTCATGAGCAAATCAAACCATGATAGTTTTTTCGGCCATTCTGTCACGTCTCTACTTCGACTAGTCTTATCGCACTGATACCGCGCAAGCGACTGGTACATCACAAAACTTCCCACTTCACTGTCATAACTTACGTCAGCGTTGGAGGCTACAATGTACCAGGATTAGGGGGATCTTTGATCAATAGTAGTTTACGATACTAAGCCTGTACGACGGAATCTGTGATCTCCTTTCTTTTTCAGCTACGTTTTACGTAAAACTGAAAGTCTGAAGTACTAGAAGCGAGCCCACGTATCGGTATATTTTATGGAAATATTTGTTTAAATTTCACACTTTTCCAAGTTTTTCTATAATTTGGAAGATTAGTTTTATTTTTATTGTAAAATAAATTAATTATCCTCTGAATTCCATTTGTTTTATTTGACCACAAATGGAATGTGTTTCGCACCTTACGATAGTTTGGTTGCGAAACTTCTCATAACAGTTTATTACCTATTAAATCAGGACAATGACGATTTTTCGAAAGAAAACTCAATTTTTCAGACGAAACAATCATATAAAAGCAAATATTAAATATTATTTTCGCGCTGTGGCATACGCATAATACATTTATAAATTATGAATAATAACATAAAATCATTTTAATTTTTAAAAATTTTACTTACCTCAAGAGTCGTGTTTTGTTTGTAACTGTTCTCTCATGTATGCAGAAAACTACGTACAAAAGTTAATTTGACAATTACTTGCGTTGGAACGATTTGGAACTTAATGCTGTAACACACTGGGGCGCCAAAGAATCTGGTACAGAGATATGTAAACAGGCAGAATACGGTGCTGCGGTCGGAAGCTCCTATGGCAGCTTATCACGATTTCAGTGAGTTTGAACGTGGTGTTACAGTTAGCACACGAACGATGTGACACAGCATCTCCGAGGTAGCTATGAAGTGGTAATCCTCCTGCACGACCATTTCACGAGTTTACCGTGAATATCAGGAATCCGGTAAAACATCATATCTCCGCAACGCTGCGGTTGGAAAAGGATCCTGCTAGAACTTCAGCAACTACGACTGAAGAGAATCGTTCAACGTCACAGAAGTGCAGCCCTTTCGCAAATTTCTGCAGATTTCAATGCTGGGCCAACAACAAGTGTCAGCGTGAGAACCATTCAACGAAACATCATCGATATGGGCTTTCGGAGTCGAAGGCCTACTCGTGTACGCTTGATGATGGCACGACACAAAGCTTTACGCCTCGCCTGGACCCGTAAACACCGATATTGGTCTGTTGATGACTGGAAACATATTGCCTAGTCGGACGAGTATCGTTTCAAATTGTATCGAGCGAATGGACATGTACGGGTATGGAGACAACTTCATAAATTCATGGGCCCTGCATGTCAGCAGGGGACTGTTCACGCCGATGGAGGTTCTGTAATGGTGTGGGGCGTGTGCAGTCGCAGTGATATAGGATCCCTGATGGGTCTAGATACGACTCTGACAGGTGACATGTACGTAAGCATCG
Organism: Schistocerca americana; assembly: GCF_021461395.2. Lineage (NCBI taxonomy): Eukaryota > Metazoa > Arthropoda > Insecta > Orthoptera > Acrididae > Schistocerca > Schistocerca americana. The sequence goes on along the minus strand of NC_060130.1, from coordinate 365,320,690 downwards.
TGTCTGATCACCTGCATCCAATCATGTCCATTGTGCACTCCGACGGACGTGGGCAATTTCAGCAGGACAATGCGACACTCCACACGTCCAGAATTGCTACCGAGTGGCTCCAGGAACACTCTTCTGACTTTAAACACTTCCACTGGCCACTAAACTCCCCAGACATTAACATCTTTGAACGTGTCTGGGATGCCTTGCAACGTGCTGTTCAGAAGAGATCTCCACCCCCAGAAGATGTTCTTAGTGACCAACATGTTCATTATATACGATAAGTATTAAATACTCTGCTCATTAGATTGTCAATTTTTGAACTGTTCTTTCTTTTTTTTTTACATTGCTGTTCCCTGCACTATATAACTACGCAATAGATAGCTATATGACTAACTGAAAGAACGCAATTAAATAATATCAGATTTTATAGCAATGACTTTTAAACGAATATAGGAAGCAACATTGTCAGAAGGCTCATATGACTGCTCAGTACTAACTGCACACCATCAACAGTGCTCCAAAGTGAATAGTGCTCTCTGGCCCACTTAAATGTTTCAGCGCAAGTACCTTTGGAAGAACAATAGATGCTGAAAAACGACTTTTACTGTTAGGAAAATAAGGGAGGGTCTCGCGAAAGTAAATACTATGAAACTGCCTGAAAGGTAAGCAAATACTATTTCAACACTAACCTACGTTTTTTTAATGGACATCCCGTATTATTTCTTAAGCAATCAATAACACGAAAAATCACAAAATAATGGCGTTGCTTGTCTCGCACTACGTCAATTACATCCCGAGAAATTGCGAAGCGAAGTTGACGTTTGAAATAAACGAAACATGGTACTATTGCACATTCCCGAGCTTCAATCGTGGACACCACGTTGCCAGTAATCGCAATGTGCTTGATGTACTACGATGGGAGGAACGCTGTACTTATTGCTTTCCGGAAGTCAAGGAATGTGGCATCCGTCTGATACCCTCCATCCATGGTTCGCAAGATATCATGTGAAGAAAGGGCGAGTTGCGTTTCGCACGAGCGATGCTTTCTAAAGCCGTGCTGATGCATGGACAGCCACTTCTCTGTCTCAAGGAAATTGATTATATTCGAACTGAGAATATGTTCGAGAATCCTGCAACAAACCGATGTTAAGGATATTGGTCTATAATTTTGAGGATCCGACCTTCTACCCTTCTTATATACAGGCGTCACCTGCGCTTTTTTCCAGTCGCTCGGGACTTTACATTGGGCAAGAGATTCGCGATAAATGCAAACTAAGTAAGGAGCCAATGTAGTAGAGTGCTCTCTGTAAAACCGAATTGGAATCCCATCAGGACCTGACGATTTATTTATTTTCAACCCATTCAGCTGCTTCACAACGCCAGGGATGTCTATCACTATGTCCTCCATACGAGACTCAAACGGCGGTATGTTTGTACGATCCTCCTGCGTGAAAGATTTCTCAAAGGCTAAATTTAAAATTTCAGCTTTCGGTTTGCTGTCTTCCGTTGCCAGGCCAGACTGATCAGTGAGTGACTGGATGGAACCCTTCGACCCGCTTACCGATTTTACGTAAGACCAGAATTTCCTTGGGTTTTCAGCAAGACCTTTTGCTAAGGTATGACGGTGGTAGTAGTTGAACGCTTCGCGCATCGCTCTTTTTACAGCAGCACGAATCTCTACAAACTTTTGCCTGTTCTCATTCTCCCGATCTTTCTTGTACCGCCGGCCGAAGTGGCCGTGCGGTTAAAGGCGCTGCAGTCTGGAACCGCAAGACCGCTACGGTCGCAGGTTCGAATCCTGCCTCGGGCATGGATGTTTGTGATGTCCTTAGGTTAGTTAGGTTTCACTAGTTCTAAGTTCTAGGGGACTAATGACCTCAGCAGTTGAGTCCCATAGTGCTCAGAGCCATTTGAACCATTTTTCTGGTACCGCGAGTGCAACTGCCTTTGCTTCCTGAGCATTCTCCGAATGCTTTTCCGTCCGTAACCCACTTTTTCGGCACATACTTGTCCAATACGTGATTCACAATGTGTTTAAAATTTGCCCATAATTCTTCCACGTCTATCGTACCGGAAGTAAATGAAGTCGATTCATTTACTAAGTGGGATGCTAACAACTGCTTATCTGCTCTTTCTAGTAAGAATACTATCCTAGCCTTCTAGACCGACCTTTTAACTTTCGTAACCATAGTCGTAATGACAACATCATGATCACTAATCCCTGCCTCAACACTGAAACCGTCGATGAGGTCTGGTCTGTTCGTGGCTACCAGATCTAAAATATTTCCATTACTCGTATGCTGTCGATTTAGCTGCTCAAGACAGTTTTCGGATAATGTGTTCAAAAGTAAATCACACGACGGCTTGTCTGTACCACCTGTACTGAATCAATAGACATCCCAGTCTATATTAGGTAGGTTGAAGTCGCCTCCGACTAATATACCATAATCCAGGTACTTCTGCGATACAGAATTTAGACTCCCTTTGAATGATCCTAGAACTGTCACGGTGAAACCTGGTGGCCGGTAATAACACCCCACAATTAACTTTATTTCCCCCAGCTCTGTTAAACGTGTCCAGATAACTTCACAGTCACACTCTACTTCGACCTCAGTAGACACAATATTTTTGTCAACTGAAATAAAGACTCCACCTCCTACGGTGTCTAATCTGTCTTTCCGATACACGTTCCAACCCTCACTAAATATTTCAGAACTTCCTATCTCAGGGTTCAGCCAGGTCTCAGTCTGGAGAATAGTTTGCGCGCTACACGCTTCCTGGAGGGTAGTAAATTCAGGACCTTTATTCCGAACACTCTGAAAATTTACTGCTAATATCTTGATAGCTGAAGTGTCTTTACACTGAGCGCGTCCTGATTTCCCTGACTGCACGTCGACTGGTGAGTGTTCATCAGGACACCTCGCACTACTGCCTAGCCTAAAAAAACCCCATGTGCATGCCACATAATCGGAGCACATCGTCCCTTAGGAGAAGGTGAGGAAGGAAATCAACTGTGTCCTTTCCAAAACGAATAACTGCCGCATTTCTCTTACAATGTCTGCGGAAACCACGGGATGTCTAAATGTGGATCCCCAGACGGTGATTTGAACTCCCATCCTCCCGAATACGAGTTGAGCATCTTAAGCACTGCAGCACGTATATCAGTGGGATGGTTTATGAACGCTTTGTCAGTCGATGATCGGTGCCGCTCTGAGGATTTTGAGGACTGCTACTTGTTTAAAGGTCTCTAGTAGTACAACTGGTTTGGGTAACTTTTCGGCAGTTTAAACTTCTTTCCTTTCACAGTTCGATGACAGAATGTAACATTCCATCTTTCGATGTACCACTTTGTAACATCCCCACTGCGGAATGAGAAACCCTAAGTTATAACGTACTGGACCCCTGGGACTGTCTGTTACGGTATGACGGTAAGCGGTAGATGTACAGGGGTGCGTGGCAGGTCCTCATTGTAACTTACCTGCGCGGTGGCAGCGAAGTCAGCCTCCGTGCTTGCTCGACCTGTAATCTTACCTGCCCTCACCTGTAGATCAGCCACTCGTATATTATTCAGCGCCCTGTGGATTCTGGACTTAACAAATACGTAGAGCCGGCCGAAGTGGCCGTGCGGTTAAAGGCGCTGCAGTCCGGAACCGCAAGACCGCTACGGTCGCAGGTTCGAATCCTGCCTCGGGCATGGATGTTTGTGATGTCCTTAGGTTAGTTAGGTTTAACTAGTTCTAAGTTCTAGGGGACTAATGACCTCAGCAGTTGAGTCCCATAGTGCTCAGAGCCATTTGAACCATTTGAAATACGTAGAACGAAAGGTTTGGAGAATTATTTCGATGCTACTAAATAATGTAACGCAGCTCTGATAAAAGCAATTATATTCTAGAGACACGTTGTCCGCAAAATCCTTTGATACAACTTATTACAAAAAGAAAAAAAAAACGACGCAAAATCGTTATTTACACGCCAGAATATAGCAAGATAGTGGTCATACAGACATGCTCCACTAAGGTGGTTTAAGACCACTGCCGGATACAAATTGCCTTTAGTTGCTGTCTCAATAAGGTTAATCCCAACTGTGATCATAATAATAAAATTTACTGAGATGCCACGCGCGTCTTTAATGCACAAGGCGCAGATCTTGCATTACGGATGTCACGGAACTCAGTCTTTACTTACAGTTGATACCTCACATAAAAATAAGCATGATCATAGGCAATTGGTCATCATGATCATTGGCAGAAAACAAAAATCAGAATTGCAACAGCAGGAGCGAGCACAGCGTCTCACTTACCATTTTCAATGACTGTCGTGTTGTTGCACACAATAACCTTTGCTCAGTTACCTGTCTGCGTCTGTGCCTCAGTAATTGCCACATATTAAGATAAACATTGATTCGCAGTCACAATAACTTCACCACCTACGCGGACGTTACTTTGTCACGGTCTTATTCAGATTCAGACAAAAAGCAAAGCTCAGTTTGTAATCTTGCGGGAGTGCAACTGCCGGCCATTCGTGCTGCTCCCCGGTCAGACAGCTAGTTCTCAACAACGGCATGCTGTGGGCCCTCCTCCCCCACGAAACCGCTTGTGACATGAGCTACTATCTTTTCCCTTAAAACAGACACATTTTACCTTACACTTTCTCTGTTGCTTTATGCGCAAGTACACTTTCTATTTACACTCTTCTGCCAATTTTACTCTGTCCCTCTGCTCTAATTTAAGTTTGTTCAGAAGAACAAATTTTTACGCTTAGGCAGCCTCTGGTCGGACCATTCCACCTTCTCCATCCCCAATGGGTGTCCGCCTACGGATACTGCATCATATTTCTAAGCCACCCCTGGCTTTTCTGTGTCCTTCCGCCTTCACGTTCTTGCAAGTCACCCAGCCGGACTACCACGCCCGACTGAGCTCTTACCGTAGGCATTCGACATGCTACCTGCGCTCTGGCCGTCCACCTGTCTGCTGTCCCGCTGCATTCTAATCTGCGCTCGCTTAATTAAAAAGGCTATAACTTTAGTCTCATTGCCCGTACAACAACTGAGTTTCTTTCGGAAGCCACCTCATATTCTTAGCTATCGAATGAAGTTCTTAAATCTATTGCTTATCTGAAGCATGGTCATTCGTGCCCAGCACATTGCCACGTTTCACCCCGCCTCCAATGTTTGCACTACTGAGGTAACATATCTATGTATATTGTTTCTGAAAAAGGCAAGCTTATTTTACACAAACAATGGAGGCGGGGTGAAACGTGGCAATATGCTGGGCACGAATGACCATGCTTCAGATAAGCAATAGATTTAAGAACTTCATTCGATAGCTAAGAATACGAGGTGGCTTTCGAAAGAAACTCAGTTGTTGTACGGGCAATGAAACTAAAGTTATAGCCTTTTTAATTAAGCGAGCGCCGATTATTTTACCCAATTTCAATGTTTCACTTCTTTGTTTCTCATTCAGTACACCTTCAGTCTTCCTTTTCGATGATTAAGCTTAATACTAGTGATTTTTATTTCTCCTCCCAACACACGAATTACCATACCACTTAATACCACTTGTCACTTAAATGTTCAAATGTTCAAATGTGTGTGAAATCTTATGGGACTTAACTGCTAAGGTCATCAGTCCCTAAGCTTACACACTTCTTAACCTAAATTATCCTAAAGACAAACACATACACCCATACCCGAGGGAGGACTCGAGCCTTCGCCGGGACCAGCTGCCCAGTCCATGACTGCAACGCCCAAGACCGCTCAGCTAATCCCGCGGGGCCGTCACTTAAATACTAGACACCCATAACTTTCTAATTAGATTCTATACAGATAGCGATTTTGCACTGTGACTAGTATCATTTTACGACTCCAGTTTCCAATTACTGTGTTTTGTTGCCTATTACACCAACTGTGAACTTACAAAACCTACTGATTTGAGGCCTCAGCATCATTCATGCCACGTCTTACAATTCTTGTGCTGTTTACTTTGTTTGTTACTTTATGTTATGTAATACTCCTTTATTCACAACCTTCACACTGGCGTATTACTTTTGTATGGCTACCAGAACTGCACTGTCAGCTACTATAATGTGCTTTTCAATTTTTGAATCACTTTAATATACCTAATATTTTTATAGTACTTTTCTAATGTATCTCCGGCGCTCATGGCTGCTCAGTCCATTCCACACATCGTACAGGACTCTACTTTCACATCTTACAGCTGTATCATAACGTCTTGCTCCCTTAACTACTCCTACAGAAAAACTTTAACGTAGTACTTCTTTAATAGTTAGTGCTTTCTATGTGCTCTGATCGTTATTGCTCATCTTTGCTCTCTACTTCCAATTCGACTTACATTGCAGCAGTGCTTTGCGTGTACTACTAGACTCCATCTTCCTTCAATCTAAAAATTAAACCTTTTCTTTAAATAGCCCTTTACCGTTCTGTTATTTTGCATTTCCACAACCACGTCACTACACTCGACCTCTTGTCCTACCTCCTTTTACACTCCTGTCGAGAATCTTTGATAGACAAATGGTTAGTAGAAGATACTGAAGCACAGAAAGGAAGAATTGCTACACACTGCTAAGATGGGCACAGTCGCAAACTATGAAATCTCTCAAAGACTGAGAGACTCCCTACGTTTAATTATCACTCTCTCCATTCACGTATCTCTTCAGTTCTCTTACATTCCTTAGTCCAAAAATTCGTTTGGAAACAGGATACACTAGCAGAGGGTGTCATGTTTCCAAGTATAGGAGGAATTAACGTATTTCATCAAAATATAGGAGGTATTAGAGATAAAGTTAGTGAACTGCTTATAGATGTTGACTGTGAAATTATTGGTATGTCGGAGCACCACTTAATTAATTTGGCAGTTCAGAGGGTTCCTTTACCAGGATACAGATTAGCTGGCTGTTTTTCAAGGGGTTCCTTGCTGGGTGGGGAGGTGGGTATGTACGTAAAAAACAGTATTCCATTTGAGTCCATAGACATGTCACGGCACTGCACTGAACAGATATTTTAATGTTGTGCGGGGGCAGTTGACTTTACTGAAACTAAACTTCTAATTGTTGTTGTTTATAGGTCCCCTAACTCTGACTTCAGAGCATTTCTGCTCAAGCTAGAGAGGGTTCTAGCTTCATTTTTTAGGAAATACCAGAAATTAGTTATTAGTGGTGACTTCAATATAAATTTAATGTATGATGGTGCAAGAAAAAGGATGTTAGTAGATCGCCTAAATTCATATGATCAGATGCAGACTGTGTTTTTTCCAACTAGGGTGCAGGGGAACATGAGCACAGCCATAGACAATATTTTTATTCCTTCTTCATTACTAGATGGGCATTTTGTTAGTAAAAGGGTGAATGGCCTTTCCGAACATGATGCACAAATTTAACACTAAAAGGCTTTTTTACTCAACCAAATGTCACTATGTCGGAAAGTTAATACAATAGCAATAGAGAGTTTTTTGAACCTTGTCAAGGAACAAGAGTGGCAGGATGTTCATAGTGCTCATAATATAGATGATAAATATAATGCTTTCCTTAACACATTTCTCATGCTCTTTGAGAGTTGCTATCCATTAGAACGTTCTAAACGGGGTACTAGCAGTAATAGGCAGCCCGGGTGGCTGAGTAGTGGGATAAGGATATCATGTAGAACAAAGTGAGAATTATATCAAAATGTTACAAGTAGTAACAATCAAGCTGCAGTAACCCATTACAAAGAATATTGTAAGGTGCTTAAAAATGTTATTATGAGGGAAAGGAGTATGCGGTATACAAATAGAATAGCTAATTCACAGGATAAAATTAAAACCATATTGTCAGTTGTGAAGGAAAAGTCAGGTCAGCAGCATATGGTCGACGATATAAACTAAGTTCGTAGTAAAAATATTTCTGTTACTGAGAAATCAGATATATGTACAGTATTTAACAATAATTTTCTGAGCATTGGTGAATGAAACAAACATTTAGTTTCTACAGGGAATCATATAACTTTCTCGCCAAATGCCTTTCTGATATTGATGTCTGGAATATACCTCTGTGATACAGACAAGGGAGAGATTGAGTCAATAATTAAATCACCGAAGACTAAGGACTCTCATGGTTATGATGGAGTGCCTAGCAGAATATTAAAGTACTGTGCTGCACATGTTAACCCTGTATTTAGCCGTGTTTGTAATTCTTCCGTTAGGAATGGTCAGTTTCCTGAGCGAGTAAACTACTCAGTAGTAAAGCCTCCTTATAAAAAGGGGGAAAGGGATATTGTAGACAATTTTAGACCTATTTCTGTGCCATCAGTGTTTGCTAAAGTTATAGAAAAGGCTGTGTGTATAAGGCTAATTGACAATTTTATATCACACGATTTGCTATGAAATGTACAGTTCGGCTTTAGAATTCTCTTACCAATTGAAAATGCAATATTCTCTTTTCTCTGTGAAGTAGTAGATGGGTTAAACAAAAGGTTTCAAACGCTAGGCATATTTTTTTAATTTAACTAATACGTTTTATCGTGTTGATCAAAAAGTTTTGCTCCAGAATTTGTATCATTATGGAATACGGGGAGTAGCCCATAATTGGTTCACCTCTCACTTTAGCAAGAGACAGCATAAGGTCATTATTCACAATGCTGAGAATGCCTGTGATGTGGGGTATGAGTGGGGTAGAGTCAAGTGTGGTGTGCCCCAGGAATCAGGGTTGGGGCCACTAGTGGCCTTTGTTTATATAAATGATATGCCCTCTAGTATTACAGATAACGCTAAAACATTTCTGTTGGCTGATGACGCTGGATGGGTAGTAAAGCTTTTTGTGTGCAGCATTGGCTCGGTTTCAAATAGTGCAGGTCATGACCTAAGTTCATGGCTTATAGAAAATAAACTAACGTTAATTCACAGTAAGACTAAATTTTTACAGATTCTGACACACAATTCAACAAAACCTGACGTTTTAATTTCACAGAATGGGCCTATGATTAGTGAAACTGAAACTTCAAATTTCTAGGTGTCCAGGTATATTCCATTGGAACTACTGACGGCCGTGGGAGAGCCAGTCCTGACAAAACTCTACCATCTGGTGAGCAAGATGTATGAAACAGGCGAAATACCCTCAGACTTCAAGAAGAATATAATAATTCCAATCCCAAAGAAAGCAGGTGTTGACAGATGTGAAAATTACCGAACTATCAGCTTAATAAGTCACAGCTGCAAAATACTAACACGAATTCTTTACAGACGAATGGAAAAACTAGTAGAAGCCAACCTCGGGGAAGATCAGTTTGGATTCCGTAGAAACACTGGAAGACGTGAGGCAATACTGACCTTACGACTTATCTTAGAAGAAAGATTAAGGAAAGGCAAACCTACGTTTCTAGCATTTGTAGACTTAGAGAAAGCTTTTGACAATGTTGACTGGAATACTCTCTTTCAAATTCTAAAGGTGGCAGGGGTAAAATACAGGGAGCAAAAGGCTATTTACAATTTGTACAGAAACCAGATGGCAGTTATAAGAGTCGAGGGGCATGAAAGGGAAGCAGTGGTTGGGAAGGGAGTAAGACAGGGTTGTAGCCTCTCCCCGATGTTGTTCAATCTGTATATTGAGCAAGCAGTAAAGGAAACAAAAGAAAAATTCGGAGTAGGTATTAAAATTCATGGAGAAGAAATAAAAACTTTGAGGTTCGCTGATGACATTGTAATTCTGTCAGAGACAGCAAAGGACTTGGAAGAGCAGTTGAATGGAATGGACAGTGTCTTGAAAGGAGGATATAAGATGAACATCAACAAAAGCAAAACAAGGATAGTGGAATGTAGTCTAATTAAGTCGGGTGATGCTGAGGGAATTAGATTAGGAAATGAGGCACTTAAAGTAGTAAAGGAGTTTTGCTATTTGGGGAGCAAAATAACTGATGATGGTCGAAGTAGAGAGGATATAAAATGTAGGCTGGCAATGGCAAGGAAAGCGTTTCTGAAGAAGAGAAATTTGTTAACATCCAGTATTGATTTAAGTGTCAGGAAGTCATTTCTGAAAGTATTCGTATGGAGTGTAGCCATGTATGGAAGTGAAACATGGACGATAAATAGTTTGGACAAGAAGAGAATAGAAGCTTTCGAAATGTGGTGCTACAGAAGAATGCTGAAGATTAGATGGGTAGATCACATAAATAATGAGGAAGTATTGAATAAGATTGGGGAGAAGAGAAGTTTGTGGCACAACTTGACCAGAAGAAGGGATCGGTTGGTAGGACATGTTCTGAGGCATCAAGGGATCACCAATTTAGTATTGGAGGGCAGCGTGGAGGGTAAAAATCGTAGAGGGAGACACAGAGATGAATACACTAAGCAGATTCAGAAGGATGTGGGTTGCAGTAGGTACTGGGAGATGAAAAAGCTTGCACAGGATAGAGTAGCATGGAGAGCTGCATCAAACCAGTCTCAGGACTGAAGACCACAACAACAACAGGTATATAGTAAATTGTCGTGGAAAGCCCACGTTCAAGATCTTGTTAAAAGACTTAATGCTGCCATTTGGCTATTCGAACAGTACCTGAAGTAAGTGATCGTTCGACACGAAAATTAGTCTATTTTGTTTCTTTTCATTCGCTTAGGTCGTGTGGTATCATATTTTGAAGTAACTCTTCCCATTCTAAAAGGATATTTTTCTCTCAGAAACGGGCGGTTCGGGGAATAACTGGCGTAAGTTCATGAATTTCTTGCCGACCCCTGTATACGAGACTGGCTATTTTCACATTGGCCTCTCAGTAATTACAGGGTGAGTCATAAATAAGGAAAAATAAGTCTAGGATCGCATGATGCTATGCGTAACACATGATTAATTTCGTTCTCCTGGTGTACTGTGTACGTAAAACAAAAATACCTGTTAACCATTGAACGAGATACCGACGAGCCTCACGATCACGACATGTCGTTCACCCATAGATACAACACATGACACGCCAATGAGCTGATGTGTATCTGCCAGCGTTTGAAAGATAAGAGAAAAACAAATGCCGTCGTGATGTATGTGAAATTGTATCAAAACTTGTGAATCATACGTTGCCGGTGGTAACGGAGTGTACAGTCCCATGTTAGAGAATGTGTGTCCTGTAAGCGGAAAGAGTGGCCAACGGCGGAAGTAAAACCGCGGTGTGCATGACGTGTTACAAACCTCTGCGCTGCTCACTCTGCCCGATACTCGCCGTGTTGACAGCTGCTAACGACCGCGTCGCAGCGTTACTACAGTACCATGGCAAGTTTCACAAACGAGGAAAACGCCGACATTCACCTCACCTACGGGTTTACAGATGGAAGAGGTGACGTTGCAAGGTAACTGTATCACTAGAGGTTTCCTGCCTGGCGTCTTCCATCCTCAAAAACGTTTCACTCTGTGGACCGTCGCTTGAGGGAGTATGGTGCATGTGTAGCACCTTCAGGATTTAGTGGCCGTGGCCGACCGTCGACGTACAGTGCAGATGACGAATAAAAACTGTTAAAAACTGTTGCGGAGGACCGAACAATAAGCACCAGGTCTCTCGCCACTGCGGTCGGAATGTCACAATCTACTGTTACGCGAGTACTCCACAGAAATCATTACCATCCCTTTCGCATGCAGAAGGTAGGCATTATTGCCGGAAGACTACGGGAGGAGGCTGGACTTCTGCAATTTTATCCTACGGCGTCAGACCCACGACCAGCATTTTTCACGAACAATACTGTTCACCGACGAAGCCTGTTTCACGAAGGAGGGTATAGTGAATTTGCATAATTGGCACGAGTGGACGGAAGAAAACCCCTACGGCACAGTGATACGAGGGTAATAACAACGAAGCGGTGTAAATATCTGGTGCAGTGTTATTGATCACCATCTTATAGGGCCACATGTGCTACCACAAAGGTTTACAGGAGAGCGGTGTCTGCGTTTACTGGATGCTACATTACCGGAATTGTTGGGAGACGTTAGTTTGGCCCCTCGTATGAACCTGTTGTACATGCATGATGGTGGTCCCGTTCACTTCAGCGGCACAGTGCGACGCCACCTGGACAATGTCTTCCCTTCGAAATTGATCAGGCGTGGAGGCCCTGTAGCATGGCCAGATAGAACGCCAGACCTGAATCCACTGGATTTCTTTTTATGGGGCCATCTGAAATTTATTTATGAAGGAGAGATTGTTGATGTCAACATCCTTCAATTCAGAATGCAACATGCCTGTTATATTACGTAATGAGGTACAGACATGTTGGATCGTGTTCAGCAATCCTTCCTGCGAAGAGTGCAACTTTGTCACACACATCGTGGCTGTCATTTCGAATAGTACTTATAAACCGCTACTGCAGCTTCTGGTCATGTGTTTCTATGTTAGTTTCCATGTGTACAGCTATAATGTGTTCGTTTGGATTAACTGTCACATACCTGGGTAGTTGTAGTTTGTATTCTCCATCTATGTACTCGTGTCTTAAAACTAAGTCTGCGACACAAAAACCAAATTATAAAACATGCATGTACAGTAGTGCAGCCCCTCCTCACGTTCCTTTCCCTATACCAACTAGAAACTATACATAATACCGGCCATCATAATCGGTACGAGATAGATGTGGGCGCTGTCATTATCGTAGTGTCACGCAGACCATAGCTTGAGGCCGCATGACTCGCCTTCTTGTGAGCGGAGAGACTACCTACAACACTCTCATGTTATGCCCTGTTGCCTATATTTCCCCTTGGCCAATGTCGGCGCACAGTAACAGCCAAAAGTGCACTTCATATTTCCAGATTTTTACCATTCAACTGCATTGTCATTTACTGACATAGGAACATGCGGAAAACGAATTTATGTTTGTAGTTCACTGTGTGACAATTTGCACTACATATTTTTCCTCATTTATCACTAACCCTGTATATTCCTTGCTGTCATTTCTTGTTAGCAATACTTGCTTATTCCCAAGAATAAGCAGCTTTCACTCAGGTTATACTCATCAAAACTGCATTTGTATCAGACTTCCTTAAATTTTCTGCGGAAAGGTGTGCAGTATACTGCTGCATCCATTTTCAATAAGCTACCACTCGAATTAAAAAATCTTAGCAGTAATCCACGCGTTTTCAAATCGAAACTGAAGAGTTTCCTCATGGGTCACTCTTTCTATACTGTTGAGGAGTTCCTTGAAAAAATAAGCTGATTCTTGTTGTATTGCTGATTGCGTTTACTTAAACTTATTGATTGACATTTTTGGGTTCATAAACACTTAATTTTTATCCGTTATTTCTTTTATGTTGTAATTTCATGTACTGGCACGTTCCAAGACCTTGGAGATTTGCTCCTCAGTTTGGTCCTATTGAACTTGACGTGTAAATAAATATAAATAAATAAAAAAATCCTAAACACAGTTGCTTCAGCCCTAGCATCATGTCTTTTCTTTCTTTCAGCTGCCCGTCGACGCATTCTTTCTCTGGCCAACTTTTCTATTTCATCTGTAGCTAGAAATCTGCTCACCGGAAAAACTACTTCACCCCCAATTACATTCATTGGTTTATGTCCAAACATTAATTCACAAGGTGAAAAACCTGTTGCTTCATGCCATACATTATTGATAATTTCTTCGAAATTTAAAATAAAATTTGCCCAAGTTGTGTTTCTCCAGTGACAATAAGTCCGACATAACCAGTTCAACTCCTTCATGACTTACTCTTTGGGGTTCCGTTGAGGGATATATGGCGAAATTCTGAAATGTCTCAGTTCATGCCGCTCCAACATTTCTGTAAATTTGTGGGCTGTAAACTTCGCCACATGTTTTCAAATATTACCACTTCTTGTAACTTTGCAATGCACTTTCGTGTCCTGCAATGTCCATAACTGTCGTGCACAAGGTCTATTAATTCATCTACATATTGCTGTGGAGAGCAGAGTTTCCACTCCTCCTGATCCTCCCTATTCCTCCTAAACAACACCCCTTGATGAATTTTATAAAATCTTTTCACTTTGCCCTGTTGCCTTGATCCCAAAATTTGTTTAACATATCTTAAATGTTCGTCCTGATTCTGCTGTCTTCTTATATCCTTACATACTCGCCTAATTAGCACCTCAATCTTCGATCCTCTCATCATGAACACCCACAAACCATCCAAGTTTCCCATTTTCTCAAGCTCTGTGGAACGAGAGACCAATAGGCCAATAGTGATAGACGAACTTCTGCAGAAGTTCCATGGACTAAAATTTTTATCGTCCATGGATATGGCCTGTGGATATTGGAATTTAAGGTTAGCACAAAATCCAACGAAATACACAGCGTTCATGCATAAACGAAACTGTTATAAATTTTGCGTCTTGCCATTTGGTCTTAACATTTCTGTGTGTGTCTGTGTAAGAGCCGTGTACCAGGTGTTGGGACGTCAGCTAATGGACCAGCTTACTGTGTATATCTACGATATATTAATAGCTACAGAGACGTGGGAACAGCATTACGCATTACTGGAAAAAGTACTGGTGGCCATGCAGCAAAAGGGTATGCAATTTAAGTTTAGTAAGACAGATGTTCCGAAGGAAAAGACTGAATATCTGGGGCATATCGTTGATCAAACAGGAATACAACCCGTGGGTGGAAAACTTAGGGCCATCTAGGACTTTCCTCGGCCAAATAATAAGGAGGATTTGAGGCATTCTGGATAATGCATCTGCAAAAATGTTATCCCGTCCTTTAATGTATCTCAATTCCATATCAAACTGCTGTAGCTACATCTCCCAACATCCCAGTCTAGTATGACGCAAGCGACATCTCTTCATAAAGCTTAACGACCGAAGGTCAGTAAACACTTTTGCGTGATGACCCAACAAATAACCCTCAAACTTCTGAAGACCATACAGCATAGCCAGGGCCTCCTATTCTGCAACACAATAGTTCCTCTCAGGGGCCGCAAGTGTTCTGATAGTAATGCTATGGTTTGATGCCAGGGTTCTCCCTCCTTTTCTCCCTCCTGAAATATTCCTACCCAAATGCCATAGCCACAAGCATCCGAAGACATGTAGAAACGTCTATTGAAATCTGGGTGCTAGAGAATTTTGCTACTTAATATTTGCGTCTTCAGTTCCTGAAAAGCCATCTCACATTCCTCTGACCAATTTTAGAGCACATTCTTTTTCTAAAACTGGTTCAATGCTAGGTTATTAAATGCCTGCGATGACACAAAACGCAAATAGAACCCGAACAGTGCATAAATAACCCTAAATTATTTCTTATTCTTTGGCCGAGGAAACTCCTCGATGGCCCTACGTTTTCTGCCGTTTGGTTGTATTCCTGTTTGATCAATGATATGTCCCAGAAATTCAATCTTTTCCTTCGGCAAATCTGTCTTACTAAAGTTTCATACACATTTTCTGCATGGCCACCAGTACTTTTTCCAATAATACACAATGCTGCACCCACGTCTTCGTGGCTATTAATATATCGTAGATATACGCAGTAAGCTGGTCCATTAGCTGACGTCCAAACACCTGGTACATGGCTCTTACAAAGACACACACAGAAATGTTAAGACCAAATGGCAAGACGCAAAATTTAGAACAGTTTCGTTTATGAAGGAACGCTGTGTATTTCCTAGTATGTTGTGCTAACCTTATAATCCAATATCCACAGGTCATATCCATGGACGATAAAAATTTTAGTCCATGGAGCTTCTGCAGAAGTTCGTCTATCACTATTGGCCTATTGGTCTCTCGTTCCACAATTGTATTCAATATCTTCGCAACCAAGACAATTCGCACACTTCCATCCTTCTTGGATACTGCAAACAACGGGTTGATATATTCACTACTTGCTCTTTCAATGACCCCCCTTGACAACATGCAGTCTATCTCTTCCAGTACTGCTTTTCTCTGTGCTGACGGTATTACCTAAGTCTTGAGAGAATAAACCTCATGTGGCTTAATAATTAAACTGCACTCGAAATTCTGTACCTCACCTGATACATCAGAAAGACTCCCCAATGCCGTATTACAATTTCACTCACTTCCCTTTTCTGTTGTTGAGACAAACTCCCCAACTCTGACATCTTCTCTTGTATTTTCTCCTGAATAGTCTCCACTACATTCTTACCTCGACTCGAGCTATGTACCTTTACTAATTTCGCCTCTGCTGCAACGCCTCCCTCTTCGTCGTACTGTGCCTCCTCATGACTATTATATACCTCCATTTCCTTAACAAAGGGGACCACTAGTTTTCTAGCCCCTGCTTGGAATTTCAACTCACTGTCTTCCGAGTTTAGTTCACCTTTAAATGCATTCAGGTTATCCACACCCACCAATAACCTTACATTCAACCTGAGAATGAGGAGAAAGGAATGTTCTACCATTACTCCTCCTAACTGCGCTGGCACCACTACTTCCTGTCGGATAACCTTTGACAACTTTCCAGTAGTAACAAATATTTTCACTGGGGACACGGACCACACTGCGCATTCTCTGGCAAACTCGCAAAGTACTCTTCCGAAATTCCGGAAATTTCCGATCCGCTGTCCACTAACACATGACTTATCACTCCACCAACCTGCACCTCGACAATACGCTCACTATCTGCAACCATGGGAATGGCTTCCTCCTCTGCTTATAAATCGGCAATTATCTATCGTTGGCCAAATGCTGAAACAGCTCTAACATTTCCAGACTGAAATTTACACACCGGCCCCCCGAAGAACCTTCAAGCAATCTGTCATGAAGCGACAGTTCGCACATACGCTCAACTTCTGCACATTCCGTGTGAGATTCGAGGAGATCAACTTCTCTGTCGTTTAACCTTAAAGGTTGTTCGTGTTGCTTATCTCCATCAAACATGAACTCAAAAACAACGTGGCTCTCTAGCTCACCAAAGTTGGCACCTTCCTCTAATGGTTCCCCTACTGCAACATTTACATTATTATCCCTACTGCCAAATTCCATATTTACTATTGGATACCACAGTTCCCATACTCTTTGACTTGCTATTTTTATTGCCCTCAGGTCTGGGTGTTGTCTCTTCAAACAATCGAGCTATTCCGTAAGTTCGCCTGCCTCCTGCACTTAGCGTGGTGTTTTCATTAACTTCCGCATACTCGTGGCACTGCCGTATGCCCGTCAGCTGCTAACGTTGTTCCCCGTGCGTGGGACCGACTACTACTGGTCTTCTCTCTCTCTCTCTCTCTCCTTCTACATTCGCTGCGCTGCAGCTGATTCCCGTCACGCAAATGTAAACGCTCGAGTCTGTCTAAGAAACTCACATTTTTTCATAGCTGTCCCGTGGTGCTGATACCAGTTCCTTCCCAACATAAAAAGGCAAAATTCGCTCTATCCCAGCGGCAAACAACTCGACCGCCATACCTCCATCTACATGCATTATGCGGCACCACCTCCAATCACAAAACTGTTTCATAGTACCACACTCTGCTTGGTACTCCCTGCCTCCCTAAAAATCCACTAACCACTGTTGTTGAATTTCTCCAGACCAATATTCTTCTGAAAACCTTCTCTCAAAATTTGTGAAATCTTTGCACGCAATAGCCACCTCATTAGCCCACTGAAAGGCATCACCCCGTAAGTGATTCACTACATTCTAAATTCACTCTCATTCCGTCCAGAACTCTGGGGTTACCCCATCAAATTCCTTAAGGAATACTTTAGGATTAATGCTTCCCTGTGGCTCAAAGGTACTAAACTTGTGATACTGAATAAACGCTGTTTCTGCTGAATTGGTCGACGAAACCTGGCCTGCCCTGGTGGCCAGTTTAGCAATTGCTTGCTCATTTAGCAATATTCAAGCGTCCATCTGCTGATTATGAACCTCTTGATGTTTCTCAAACGAGACGCACGTTGCTCGACTAGTGGCCAAAACCTGAATAGTGCCTTTAACATGCAGCTTAAAACTAGTAATTTGTTCAGATCGTATCTTACATTACCAACTTCAGTACTTATTTTCTTTTCAAAACCCCTCTGTTTACCTTCCAACTCAGTTGTGAAATTGTGATATGGAGTAGCATGCTCTTCCAATGCTTTGGTTGCTTTATCTAACGTCTCCTAGTGCCCTTTAATTAATTCCTTCTTCACTTGGTCCAGATCAGTACCTACTTTATCTAGTACTTGTTATAGCTTAATGTCTACTTGCTGCTCCAATTGCAACCTACACTGAGTGAACTGCTCAACGATGTCTTTCTTCACCTCCTCACGCAAATTCGACTCTTCCAATGCAATAATGGAGCTTACTTGTTCACTACCTAGCTTAATATCTTTACTGATTTCTTCCAAAAATTGCGTCAGAGTTGCAAGAAGTGACAGCAAGAAGACATTTTTCTTTTCCCCTGGTACTGCTAAACCATCTGGTCTACTAATGATTATGCCCTGCCTCAAGCAGCCTCAACCCTTCAGAGATTGAACCACTCAAGTTTAGTGGCATCTCTTTTGTCAGTTCGTTCTCTACTTTGCTGTCCACCGTCAATAAAATTCTCGTTGAATGCAGATCCGTGTTAAACACCTATCTACTGCTTAATTCTCTCGTTATACCATCCACTTTAGCAACCTCCTCAGTATTACTCTTGGCTTTCCCTGCAATGCTACTTTTATTCTGCTCAGCTATTCTATTGTATAAAGTTATAATTCAGTTCAACAGTTGGCATAGTATTCGGTTCCTTAGATTTCGCTGACTTGTCTGACATACTGCCTGGTTGCTGCACTCCCCGCGTTGGTCTGGTATCGTCGTCCTCTTTGTGCGGTGTTTCTGCACCGGCTCCGCCCTTGCGCGGAATGCTTTCGGCGGGTCTTCTGCATCCACCGCGCGCTGTCGCCGTTCCTCTTTGTGTGATGCTTTTCCACCGGTTCCACCTTCACGTGGTATGCTTTCTGCGGGTCTTCTGCGTGCATCGCGCGCTGTCGCCTTTCCTCTTTATGCGGCCGTTCAGCGCGCCCCAGCCAAGCTTCCCAGTCTGCTGCGGCCGCTTTTTTGCTACGCAACGCGGCCCGAATCACTGCTACTACGCTGCCCCTTTCGATCGGTACTATCTGCACGTAATAAGCATGCAAGCCAAACTACTGAGCCACTCCACTGCTGCAGTTACTTACGGTACACTATCTTCCTATAACGTTTATCCTTTTACATAAATTACACTGGCTAATAACTCCGTCTACCATTCTTATTCTGTAACGACTACTTCGTCATCTTTTACGTACCTCACACACTTTATTGGCCACCTCTTGTAGCATTTTTTTCACAAGCTTCCAGCTCTGATAAAAGCAGTTATATTCTAGAGACACGGTGGTCTCAAAATCCTTTGATAGAATTTATTACAAAAAAGATTGCAAAATCGTAGTTCACATGCCACAATCCTGCCAGATAGTAGTCAGACGGATATACTCCACTAAGTGGGTTCAAGACCACTGTTAGATACCGATTGCATTTGGTTGTTGTCTCAATACGGCTAATCCCAATTGTGATCATATTAATATAATTCACTCAGATGCCACACAGGACTTTTAGTGCACAAGGCCAGGAACTTTTATTACCTGATACCACAGAACTCAGTCTTTACATACGCTTGAAACCCCATATAAATATAAATATGATCTTAGCCAATTGGTCATAATGATCATCGGCAGAAAAAAAAACAGAATTGCAACAGCCGGAGCGAACACAGCAGCTGACTTATCTTTCCGAATGACTGTCGTGTTGCATGGAATGATCTTTGCTCAGGTACCTATTTGCGTCTGTGCCTCAATAATTGTCACATATTAAGATAAACATTCACTCACAGTCAAAATAACTTCTAAGCCTATGCAAACGTTACTTTGTCACGGTCCTATTCAGATTTAGACAAAAAGTGAAGCTTAGCCCGTAATCTTGCGGGAGTGCAATTGCCGGCCATCCATACTGCTCCCCGGTCAGACAGCTAGTTCTCAACAATGGCATGCTGTGCGCCCTTCTCCCCCACGAAACCGCTTCGGACATCAGTCACCACCTTTTTTCTTAAGCAGACAAATTTTACCTTATACTTTTCCTGTTGCTTTCTGCGCATATACACTTTTTATTTACACTCTTCTTCCAATTTTACTGATGCGCTCCGCTCTAATTTAAGCTTTTTGAAACGACCTACTTTTCTACCCTTCGGCAGCCTCTTTCGGACCATTCCACCTTCTACTTCCCCAATGGGTGTCCGCCTACGAATACTGCATCATATTTCTACGCTACCCCTGACTTTTCTGTGTCCTTCCACCTTCACGTTCTTGCAAGTCACCGTGCCGTTCTACCGCGCCCGACTCACCTCTTACCGTAACCCTTCGATATGCTACCCCCGCTCTGGTCGCCCACCTGTCTGCTGTCCCGCTGCATTCTAATCTGCGCTCGCTTAATTAAAAAGGCTATAACTTAAGTTTCATTGCCCGTACAACAACCGGGTTTCCTTAGGAAGCTACCTCATATTCTTAGCCATCGAATGAAACTCTAAAAACTAATGGTTATCTGAAGCGTGGTCGTTCGTGCCCAGCACATTGCCACGTTTGATGAAGGGGAGACATCTAAACTGATGTTTAGTGATGTTTAGTGATGAGCACCATTCTCCCGTTCATCTTTGGGGTTGTCAGAAATACTCGTACCCTCTTACTGTGCTAGAGATATACACTTATGTTAATGGGAAATTTTGGCTGGAT
The DNA here is from genome assembly GCF_021461395.2 of Schistocerca americana. NCBI lineage: Eukaryota > Metazoa > Arthropoda > Insecta > Orthoptera > Acrididae > Schistocerca > Schistocerca americana. The sequence goes on along the minus strand of NC_060130.1, from coordinate 365,300,058 downwards.
TAACGGTAGTCATAAAGAAATTCCAGAAGCACAATACAGCGCTGCGATTGAGTCTGCAGATATGCAAAAGGCAAAGTGTTCATTTTTATAGAAACATAGATATATAAGGAGCCAGCAAATGAGAACGAGACGGATGGGAAGAATTAAGTGACTTCAGGGAAATATGTTTGCGATTGCTTACAGAACCATGATAGTACCCAATCGAAAGCCTTGTCGTCCAAAGCATTCCAAGGCTGCTTCGAATACGCTGCAGAAATTTTGCTGGAAAGCCCTAACACATACTCCATAGAGTCCCGGTGTCTCCCTATCTGATTTCCATATTTTTCGTGCCCTAAATTAAGATATCATGGCTGCCGATTTGCTTTGGACAAAGCGGAGCAGGCCTAGGTACAATCGTGGTCCTGAAGGCATTTTTCCATTTAGGCTGTGACCACTTTGTCTCACACTGGGCTAAATGTACTGACAGTCATGGCGCTTGCTTGTGAAATAATGAACAATTTATTTACTTTTCTCCATCGGTCTTGTTTTCATTTGACTGCTCGTTTAAAAAACTGCATAACATTTTCAGCATTGCGACATTACTCGTTGATAGGGGGTGGTATATAAAGCCATTGGTGTATGGAATTTTTGCAACTGAAGTATAGGACGCTCATTTGGTGATCCTAATTGTTATTCAAAGAAGTTTCCTACTCGTTGTTGATTGGGCTTTGTACGGAAGAGTTGATATTAATAGTCCATTGATTATACCGTAAATCTAATGACTGCCAGCTATATCGGCTCTCATGACGTGCTGTTTCACCTGAGAAAAGTCACTTGGGCGGTACATCCATTAAAAATGCAAAAGCAATTTTTAAGTCTTTGGTACATCCTATATGCTCAATGTAATGAAGATGAAGAAGTAACCAAGACTAACGATACATACGTTCTTGGTTCTGTCATCGCACGGTAGGTCGACCATGCATTACTCACATTGCCCCAGGCGGCAGTATGGTTGATAACGGATCGATTTTCCCATTTTATGTTAAAAAAACTTAACGATGACCTGACCAAAGCATGTCGATGACTTCTATTCTCGTTAGTTCCTGTCAAAAACATACTATAATGACACAGAGAAGCAAGGGGTAGAAATTAGAAAAAGTTTACTAAACTCAGGTCATGGCAGAGACAGAGACAGAAGCAAGTAGCAAGTCACTATGTCGCAAGTGCGTCACGTCATCGATACATTATGACACCATCTGCCGAGTGAGGATATGCATTCAGCAGAAAGGAGACTGTGACAAAAACCACGGGAAGTGAGACAAGTGTATTCGTTATCTCGTGAGACACGTTGCAAGACACTCTCTTGCACAATAGGACATAGAGAGAAACTGACACAGTAGTTGACGGTCTGTTAAGTGAATATAGGAGAAAAAGGACGTCACATGCAGTCATTACGATCCGAGCCTCGTGTCATAGCCTCACATTAAATACCTTTAAATACCCCAATTCACCAGCTCTCGTCGTGAGTTCATCACTGGGATCAATGACATTCACTGTATCAGCACCCAATTCCATTATTACTACACTGTAGTGAAACTATGTCCTTGAAGCTCCAGCACAGTCTATGAATTAGCCAAAAATTTAATCAAGATGATAGTGTTTAGATGATGATCTCCATGCAGTTCGCTGTCTATTGTTTACTGATGAAAGAAATGGCTGTCTGCTGGCAACACCATACCACAGGATGCCGCCAGCACTGAACTTCTACATGGAGGCCAGTAAAATGGTCTCCTGGAGTCCATGTGCCTGTCAAAAAGTCGTGTGTCCCTGGTGCTATAACTTGCCATAGGTAGGAAGGATGTCAAACCAACACACGACTACCAACGTCAGGTATAATGTCGATGAGTCATCAAGGGTCATTGTAGTATTCGTAATGGGACCACAGACACTCCAGCAGAGAGCCCCAGGCCACAGACCACTTTACATTGGGCAATGGCCGTGCCCAGCATCCCGCTGCAGCACCGGGGCTGCTAAACCTCAGCAACGGGGTTGCTAAACCTCGCTTGGTCGTGCATCAGTGAAGCTGACTGGACAGACGTCAGTCAGCTAGAACCCAAGACGGAGTGAATTAGCAACGGTCGAGTCTGGTGCAGAAGAACGACGACTTGCAAACAATAAGAACAAATGACTGAACTCTAATAACTTTTCATCAGCGTCGTTGACGCTTCAAAGGTTTCAAACAGCTATTATGACTTCACGCAGGGGTGTGTCCGCTCGGAGCTCTGTAAACTGCTACCAGGAGCGTGCACTTTGACGTCGTACTCAGAGGATTTGGCATCGGAAGTGTTCGACTCCAGCACATGGAATTCGGAGGCAGTGATCTGCATCTACGACGTTCACACGTGTCAGCATTAACCCCAATGTGGTAAGCACGAAACATATTTTTTCTCTTTCTTTGGTTGTGGTATGGCAGAGTTTAGGTGTACTGATGTGTGTGCTAGTTCCAAAGTATCTTTTGTAAAATCTACGTAACCTGTTGATTTATCAGAATGTAGAGCAAAATTGTAAAGAGACATATTTGATACCGGTGAGATGTACTAATTGTAATTTAGTGGGCCATAGTGAACGATACACTAAGTTTATACCCTCAACGTGTTCTACTTATAGACGGTATGTTCACGCAGCACACGAATGTAATGAGTGTCGCTGGGCGATGAACGGGCAAAAGAGACAGTTTCGTATATTGTAAGTTATATTTCCCTTGTAATTTCTTAGACTTTCCCGGCGATATGATGACATCTCGTGGAAATCGGGTTTTCTGCCGGATATCAGCGTCTTCCAAACACGATATTTCGACGTCATTACTTGACGTCTTCATCAGGTGTGACCTGACTGAGTCTCAGAAGACGCTGATATCCGGCAGAAAACCCGATTTCCACGAGATGTCATTATATTTTCCTTGTTTGCTCCATGTGAAGCACATACTTTCAGTATAAATATAAGATAGTGGTAAATCGCAGGAAAATGTTAGGCACTGTGTCAGTTGCTGCAAGTGATAGTATAACCACTTTGACGATACAACTGTCACAAATATTAGAGGAAAATGTTCAACGGAATTTGTGCCATGACGACTTGATAGTTCAATTAGAATCTTTGCGGGCTGTGCAAAATCCACAGTCGGATTCGAGTGTATTTAAGTCGCTAGTAGCAATGCCCCACTTTTCAGTAGAGCTTTCAGTAAGTAACCTAATCACACTCTTCTCCACCAGAACAACAGAGGACGTAACGGCATTCATTAATGATGTATTGGTTGCAGTTGGAATGAGTAACTGGTCATATGAAACTATTCTGTGGATGGCAGTTTATGCCTGCTGGGTGATGGCAAGGCATACGTGACGTATCAAGAAGTTCTGAGCAAGACAAGTACATTAGAGCAATTAGCGGAAGGTTCGCGTCAGAAATAACATAAGCAGATTAGTGATAGGTATTTTACAGAAAAATTGAGTGGTTTGACACAGAAGGCTAATGAAGCTGTGGAACTCTTTCATACAGCATCCGTAAAGTAAATGCGCGAACATATGAGCTGACACGGAAAACAGAAGCGCATTGCGTCGTACTCAGGGAACCATAAAACATGGCTCTCAAAGTGTTTTGGCGAGCAATTCCCGCGGAGATTTCGCGAAGAGTACGAATGGCGAATCCAGAGGATTTGGCTACAGCACTAAGTGTTGTCACGCATTTTCAAGAAATAGATATTGCTACACGAGTACGCAAAGATAAACGAATTTTTCCTTATGAAAAGAACTATTACCGTTGTGGGAAGATACGGCATTTGCAAGAGCAATGCAGTTAGGCATAATGTTACAAATGTGGGCGTTTTGGCCGCAAGGCAAACGAGAGCGGGAATAGAAAGTACGATAACGAAAATAAGCAATGGACAACGTTTAACAAAAACGGGGTGTTTCGTTCGTCGGAAAATTTTCCCACTAAGTCAGATTACTGCAGATATTTATGCAGAGGCGGGCTTTGTAAATGGTAAAGAATGGTAAATAATGCAAACTTTTATCGTTACTGGTACACATGTAGCTGTGATTAGTCTACACCTCGTGGGTAGGAGAAGGCTAGTGAGTCCAAGGTATAAATTAGGTGGAGTGGGAAACAATGGTTAGGTGTCGTTGCAGACAACAAAGCTCATTTTTAGGATTGGAGATATTGAATTTCGTGAGCAAATGGAGGTGTTTCCAAGTGTGGGACAAGGATATTCCGCGATTCTCGGATTTCCCTTCCTGGATAAGCATAACGCAAAAATTAATCTTTCACAGAGCATAGTTGAACTCCGTGGGAACTTGATTCTGATAAGTGCAATGGCTGTAAATGTTTCAGTGTCACACGATACACTGATTGCTAAAGTGTCGCCAACTGAATTGTGTACATGCACTTTAAAGATAATTATATATGACAAAGTACCTGTTCGTACAGAGAAGTTGCAGAGGGTATCTACAGATGCCGATGTGTCAGAGCGGAGTTTATGTGTGGTTGTGTCACTGAAGAGCAATGAAGCACTAGATGAAGTGCACTGTTTTGCACGAAGAGACGCTGCGCGTGTAACCAACATTAAAGGGGGACTGGTGATTCCGGTAACCTTTGATAACTTTGGGACAGATGAAGTTAACATCCCGAAAGGATTAACTGTAGTGAGTTCAGAGATACATGAGGATGAGGATGTCGATGGATCACGAAGTGATGTATGCATCAATGAAGCTGTCATCGTCACTTGAAAGACAGAGGACGGAAAGTCTTGGAATCATTGTTGTCACGATATTCAGATTTATTCAGTTCAGACTACCAGCAACTCCTATCTGTGCATACCAACAGGCGATAATCCACCAGTCTGTAGGAAACCATACAGAATAGCGAAACACCTACAGCTACTAGGAAACGAATTTATAGATCAAAAATTGCGTGAGGAGATTATCGAGAGTAGCAACAGCATGTGATCATCAAATACTACTATTGCATCCAAAAAGTTAGTTACAGAAGTCGAAGAAGCAGATTTTGTTGTGACTACCGTTACTTGAACATATGAACCACAACGGAAGCCTTTCCGATCCTGAATATCATGGATACATTAAACAACCCACTGAGGTGTGAATACTTGTCAACGCCTGATCATGGAAGTGGCTATAACCAACTGGACGTGTTTCCCAAAGTCACACCTAAAACAGCTTTCACTATAGCTTCAGGTCATTACCAATGTCAAAGAATGCCGTTAGGATTGACAAATGCTCTGGCTACATCCAAACACCTATTAGATGAGGTACTTCGTGGATTAAAACCAAGAATCTATTTGGTATATCTTGAAGATATAATCGTGTGTTTGCGAACTATAGAAGATCATGTTAAACATATGAATCACGTATTTAGTACATTGACCGCAGCACACCTTGAGGTACTCAAGGAGATACTAATATCGTATCCTGTGTTAATATTTACTGACTTTCAACAGGAATTCAGGCTTCCGCTACGTAGGAGCAGTGTGCGCCCACTTCAGTTCTAGTAAAAATGGTGTCCGGACAAAAGAAAGCGTTCTGCGTTCTACGTTTTGCTCATTGCGGGTCAGTAATAACTATTCAGCGTGACTTTCTTGCTAAGTATGGTGTGGATCCTCCTACAGCTCAGAGCGTTAGACGATGGTGTGAACAATTCCGAGAAGCAGGTTGTTTGTGTCAAGGCAAATCCCCGGGCCGTCCCCGAGTGTCTCACCCAGACGTTGATCGCATCAGCCATAGTTTCACAAGGAGTCCGCAGAAATCAGTTCGCCGTGCAGCTCGACAGCCCAACATGCCCCTGATGTCTTTCTCGCTTGAGTTGCGTCGACGTTTACGCATGAAACCACACAATATTCAACCATTGAAAGATCATCGTGAAGGTGGCAAACAACAACGTGTGGAGTTCTGTAACTTTGTTCTTGGCAAGATGTAGGACGACAGTTTTCTTCCACGCTTGGTGCTTAGTGATGAGGCATCATCCCATTTAAATGGAAAGGTGAACCGTCATAATGTGAGATTATGGGGTACAGAACAACCACATGAAGTTGTTCAACATGAGAGGGACTCTCCAGAATTTAATGTCGTTTATGTAGTTTCATGGGAAAAGGTGTACGGTCCATTTTTCTTTGCCGAGAACGCTGTTACAGGAAGCACATGTCTCGATCTGCTTCAGAACTTTCTTTTCCCACAGCTGGAGACTGATTGGAACGATTTCATTTACCAAAAGGATGGTGCACTGCTTGCACTGACATCTAGAAGCGCGGGAATTTTTAAATCAAGGGATTACTGAACATAGATCAATTGCACTGGACCAAATGATTCAGGCATACATTACTGGCCTCCAAGGTCACCGGACCTGACTGTATGTGATTATTTCTCGTGGGTATTTATCAAAGACTCTGTTTATTGGCCTCCGTTACCAACAGCAATGCATGAACGGTGACATCGCATAACAGCAGCTGTGGAAGTTTTAACTCAAGACATGTTCGCTGCAGTGTGAGAACAATTTGAATACCGCACTGACGTATGCCGTGTATCTCGAGGGGGCATATTGAACACCCATGAAATGGTATGAAAGAAACTTTTTTCGTTTCCTGTTCATCAAAAGATTAAATTCACTGGATATGTTTATTAGTTTCGGAAATACATACGTTCCAAATTGGATGAGTCTTTTTGATACACCCTGTACAGTATTTTAAGTAAGAATGTTGATGGAAAAGAACATCCGGTAGCATACACCCCCAGACAATGGAATATGACTGAAATTAATTATTCCACAACTTAAAAAGACATTTTAGCAGTTATTTGAGGAATCTATTACTTTCGTTGCTATTTGTGCGGACCAAATTCAGTGGTTATGAGGGCTGAAAGATCCATCAAGTCAGTTAATGACATGGGCATTAAAATTAAGTGTGTTCGATTACGAAGTAGTTCATAATCCAGGAATTAAACATACAGATGCTGATACCTAAGCAGGAAGATAGGAGTTTTACAAGTAGCAGGTGGTAGCAACGCACATTGGATAAAGGTACAATCAGTTGACCGTTGAGTGTCAATTTTTTAGAATGCAATCTCAGTCTGAAACGCAAGAAAGCTTATTATGCAGATTTACAAAGTGCGAACCTTGCGTTGTAGTTTCTGCAGCTCTGAGAATGGATGTATTATGTCTAGCGTATGACAACGTCTTATCACGTCATGGAGGCATAAGAACAACTGACAGACGTATAGTTGAAATATTCTAGTGACAAACACGTCGCAATGATCTAGAACAATATGGAAGAAACTGCATCCCATGTGTACAAAGAGCAGATCGACGGCATCAGAAAATTCGGTTACACTATCAGAAGCTGATAAACCATTTTCTGTACTACGATTGGATGTTTTAGTAATATTAAATAGAACACAAGCAGGTAATAAATAAGTCCTTATGATGTTAGATAATTTTTGACGATATTTGGTTCTGGTAGCCATCCCAGATCAGAAGACGAGTACGGTAGCCAGGCCATGGTAAACAATTGGTTGGTAATATCTGGCGTACCAGAAGCCACTATTACAGACTAGGAAACTAATTTGAATCCGATCTAATAAAACCGTTACGTCGCATTCTGAAAGTAAAATGGTTACATACCACTCCATTCCATCCTCAGACAAACAGACAGACAGAATGAGTTCGCCGTACTTTATCCAGAAGGTTAAGCCATTACGTAAATGCGCAGCATTCAAATTGGGACCTATATTTAAGTTTCATTGTTAGTGTAGTCACTTCAAAAGTTTATTAGAGGTAATATAAGAGCGCAAAATGTTATCACCTTTTGATGGAGTTCTACTCAAACTGGGTACACAGGGCGAACCAGTGAAAAATTTTGCGAAGAAATTGAGAAAACTGGCAAAGGGTAAAGCACGCCAATACAAAAGCTTTAGAGAAGCAAGAACTTATTCGTCAACTGATGAGTAAACTGCCACGATACAGAGGACAACAGAGGGTATTACTAGATAATCCATAAAGCCCAAATGGAATAACGAAAATATTTTTAACGAAATATCATGGACCTTATCAAGCTATCGAAATAACTTCGCCAGTCAACGTAAAATTACGTTTGTGAACAGGAGCTTGTATAATCGCTGTAAGTAGAGTCAAACCGTTTAGAGGTGAGATTGACGTATTGTTACAGAATCCTTTAACTGTTGCGGAAAAAGAAGAATTACCGAGAAAAGAGAAATATCAACGTAACGTACCCTATGCACTTAAAACTCCGTCCGAACAGGCCTCGAAAGACCCCAACGGTACTGACCGATCGCCGTGTCATCCTGAGCATACAGGCGTCACTGGATGCGGATATGGAGGGGCATGTGGGCAGCACACCGTTCTCCCAGCCGTTGTCAGTTTTCATGACGGGAGCCGCTACTTCTCTATCAAGTAGCTCTTCAGTTTGCGTCGAAAGGGCTGAGTGCACGCCGCTTACCAACAGCGCTCGGCAAACCGAAAGATTATCTATCCAAGTGCTAGCTAGCCCGACAGCGTTTAAATTCGGTGACCTGATGAGAACCGGTGTTACCACTGCGCAAGGCCGTTCGCGCCTTATGCACTTAGGTTTTGGAAATAGCGTAAATTTCATGTGAAATGTGCACATGATATTCGTTAGTTATTTAGGCCAGTCTTAATTTTCTTTAGTTGTGTATGTACTTGTATAAAAGTGGGCGGAGATTGAAAGAACTTTCTCTTCTATCACGAATTAAAACTCTCGAATGAGAAACTGAGGACTCAGTTGCGACAGTTACCAGAAAGAGTATCAAGAACAATAATAAGGAAAAAACTATGTTGGTTAGGTAGAGGAGGGAATTTGTTAAAAACTGTTTGGAAGAACGGATAATGAAGATATCAAGAATTTAAACAGCAAAATTGGGAAATTGGTACAGATTCAAACTGACAAAGAATTATTAGTTTCTAGGAGGAGAAATATTCATATCATTAAGACTGTAACAGGTTTAAGAGATTTCATTGAAGAAAATATTATTTTTCCAACAAGGGTGTTACAAACGAATAACCAGTCATGTGAAATTCAGCTTTTCTTAGGGAAAGTGGAAGCAGCAGAGTGCGAGAAAAAAGTCGTATCTCCTCAGCCAAACTTCTAGAAAATTAGAGATCAATGTACGTACTCCATATTTACAACTGAAACAGTAATCACAATTATTTAAAGAATCTAGAACGGCAGCGGAATAGACTGTTAATCAATGGAACTATATGTGAAACAGCAGGAAGACAGTTTCACCTTCCAGCTACCATCATGGGCACAGCAGTGATTAACGTATCCCAACAAATATTATATTGGCTGGAGGAACCCACACACATTTTACATATGGAAAACCTAACCTTCGATTCCACTTTACTACAATCCCTAGACGAATTAGTAACTTTAGGAAAAGGATAAATTTCTTTAGTGAAATAATGCAACATGTGATACAATATCGTGACGAACATAGACAAAAGAATGTTATTTCTACGACAAGTATAATCTTGGTTCTAATGTTCATTTATCAGATTTACTTTTGTATAAAGCGTAAGATACCTCATTCAATTGAGTCAGCTACCCATCGGATACCTGTTGAATGAATACGAACTAGTAGTAAGTAATATAAGAGGAAAGTGTAAATAGTGTATGTAAACCAAAACAGAATCACAAATTACGTTAATTAAGGTAACGAATACTCAATACTTAGGTAGAGAAGCAACCCAAAAAACAGTTGTGGAGTAACTTTTTCTAAATGCAGGGTAGGTGTAGGCTAATTAGTAATAAGTGAAAGAGAGGGAAAATTCGGGGCGAACATTTTTGAAAGAGAGGGGTAGCGTTACGTCACCGGATAGTAAGGGGTAGAAATTAGAAAAAAATGTATTAAAATTCGTTCAAACTGCGACTGGCAAATTCAAGTCGTGGCAGAGACACCAGCTGTCGAGTGAGGATACGCATTCAGCAAAAAGGAGATTGCGAAAAAAAAACAAAGTAAATAAGACAAGACTATTCTTTACCTCGTAAGGAAGAAACTCTTTCTCTTTCACAAGAGCACACAGCAAGGTAGTGGCACAGCAGTTAAAAGCCTGTTAAGTAAATATGGCAGTGTAAGGAGCATACATGGCACTATTACGAACTGGGCCTTGCACCATAGCATCATGATAGCTCCCTGTAAATATTCCACTCGCCAGCTCTCGTCGTGAGTTGATAATCAGGATCGATGTCATTCACAGTAATAGCACTCGATTCCATGATTATAACACCGTAGAGCGTCTAAGTCCTAGATGCTCCAGAATAGTCTGTGAACTAGCTGAAGATGTATTCGAGACGATGTCCTTCACCTAATGAACTTCATGCTCGCTGCTTACCATCTACTGATGGAGGAACTGATTGTTTTCCAACAACAAAACGTCACAGGGTGAAAACTGCTGGATATCAGTTAAAGCGCGCAGACGAATTTCCTCCTTTTGAATTCTGCCAGTGGTTTCTGAGTGAAGTGGATCCAGAGCTTCTAGATCCTCAGTTTTTGATTTCTTCATTTGAGACCTCGTTCAGACTGATAGGATATGTCAACTCACAGAACATGACCCATTATAAATCAGGAAATCCTCCATAATTACTGTGAAGAGCCGTTGCATAATCTCATGCCTGGTGTTTGGTGCCCATGGCGTGGTGTCTGCATCGCAATACGTTTCTTTCACCGAAATGTTAACGCTAACCAGTATGCGCAGTATAGTTTAATCCACTTGTATAGATCATCTCATAGAGGATGAAAGACTGTATGGGCGGTTTCAGCAAGAAGGAACAACAGGGAAAGTGAAGCAGCAACGCGTGTACAACTACCTATGGACAAAAGAAATCTCGTTCAGGAGGGTCGCTCGGAATAACGGGAAACTCTGGTTGAATATGATCTTAACAAACTTGGAGTTCCTAATCCATGAATGAGAAGCGCCAGCTGACCACACTATCAAAAAGCTCTGAATGTGCTTCAGCGACTACTGTTCGGCAGAGTCCTGTGTGCCATAGTGTGATATTTATGTCAATATTCTGCCCACGTTCTGTCCTATTTTATCATAAAAGCTCACGCTGCTGCCAGTTAGCGAGCAAGTGAAGTCATTACAATACGTACCCCATCCCACAAAGGATAGATAGTAGGAGCGCGTAAGAAAGAAGCTGAGTCTTGTTGAAGAGTGCATAGAGAAAACTGTAGTTAACCTGTCGACATAGGCTCCAGGCGCGTATTTCCTATTATTTATATCTAATTTTTAAATGTTGTCCAGAGTTCCAATTAAGCTGATGACATTATCCACACTACCCACTTTCTAATTATGGTTTCAATAACTCTAATTTCACGCTCCAAGGTTAGTTAAAGATTTTATTTAATACTATTTTTCATTGGCGGACGGACTCGAAAAATCACGAGTGTGCCATGAGCAACCAGGAGCGAAACATGCAAGCTAGCTGCTGATCAGTCAGTTCAGAACAAACTTAAAAGCAGTTCACTTAGACAGATTACATCAAAGATTCTGGCAGTACAGAACTACCTTTCACACTCGTACCATGTTCGTGATACGATCAGATATTGTGTGTTATTCAGGTGTAGTTAAAGTTTAAACCACCATAGGGAATCATTTGCAGACATTGGCAGTAATTAATTTTTTGTCAGGCAGTATGTCTGTGTGGAATATGTTACGTCATTTAGCGTAGAAGTGAATTATGAATTAAAATTTCCTCTGGGACATGTGGGTACGGTTTGTATCTGGTAAAAACCCATGTGCTGACCGTTGTTACATAATATTATGGTGGTCGATAAGTGGATTCCACGACCTTTGGTGTAATCTATAATACTAAACTGGTACTTAGAAAACATTCATTACAATATAAAGTTTCCTGATTTTGAGATTTGAGTAATAAAATTTCGTGTGTTATGTCGGCATTAGAAGCCACTGTACTTCGTACCCCTTACTGGGGAAACAGCCACTAAACGGCATGTGTTTGGTTCAGTAGAAAATATTCTGACCATTGTATGCTGCGTGTGAACTTTGAAAACAACCAATAGACAACGTGTATTTGGCGACATACCAAATATTTTACGAGGCCGTGATAAAAAGTTATGTCTGCGAATCTTATTTGTGAAAACTGTTAAAGCTTTTTAAGTAAAACAAATGTCATTAACATTCAGTGTAAATTTCCCTCTTCCTCTTACATGAGATTTCAATTACCTTACTTATCTATCGCTTACTTGCCTTTTTTGGGTTTTCTGGATAACTTTTAGACAAGCTACTTTCAAATGTTGACACATATTCACTATGGAATAAATTAAATTTGAGATTATTATCTCTTTCTGTATATACCTCAGCCCATACCACCTCTTTTAATTTACTCTTAAAACGCTACAGCCTGTTCTCATTAATAAGCGCCACTGCTCCGTATGAACCTACCTCATGACTGCCGCGTGGAGTGGCCGAGCGGTTTGAGGCGCCATGTCACGGATAGCACGGCTCTCCCGCAAGAGGTTCGAGCCCTCCCTCGACCATGGATGTGTGTGTTGTTCTTAGCATAAGTTAGTTTAAATTTATTTAAGTAGTGTGTAAGTCTAGCGACCGATGACCTCTGCAGTTTGGTCCCTAAGGAATTCACACACAAACACACACACGTGACCTTAAGGTGCTATATTGTTTATTCCTATTAACTGTGCTTCATCATCAGATAGTCCATGAACAGTTAGATACACGTTAATTATTTCAGCCTGAGCACTGTTTACAAATACATTATCAATCAGTGTCCTGCTATCTTGCTGCACACGTGGTGCAGAATTAACTACTGAAACCAGACTAAAACAAACAAAATGTCAATCCTTTTCATTTTTTCTGTCTGTAACTTTTAAGAAATCTATACTGAAATCCCTGCAAACTGTCTGACAGGTTGCCCACTAATGCATCTAGATTTGTTGTAAATAGCTGAAAGTTCCTAGAAGGGATCTGCAGACTGCTACAGTTACAAGAGAAAATTCTGCTGTAACAACTCAAAAGCCAACGCCTGTAGGTTCTGATCTACACAAAACCTCTTTGTATCTGTATTTATGACCTTATGTCCAACTCATCCATTGTAGCAACTCCTCGTTTTTCCATGTTAACTCTACGTAAAAATGATGGTAGCCTATAGTCCCTGATGTTTAACTTCTCCATCTCCGTGATTACCCAGTGTTCTGAGATGCACAGAAAATCTATTACTTCAGAATTTTCCACATCTCCTAAACATAGAAGAACCTGATCTATCTTGTTCTTCATCCCGCTCATGTTCTGATGGAACAAATCCAATTAACTTTTCTCTAAACTGTTACATATGTCATAGTCCTTTTCTGCTCTAATTTATTTCCAGATTGTCTATTTATAACCTAACGGTAAGCTAAGAAATGTGCTTATTTGACTCCAGTAATAACAGGGAATTTGTCTTGTGTGCTCGCGGCCTCCCTTATACTTTCTGAAAGAAGCCCAGGTAATCTGTAATTTTCCCTCCCATAATAGTGCAGGCCTTGATCTGTGTACCCCTATCTCTCAATCGCAACAACGGGTACAGCACAGATATGAGACTTTGTTGCAGTCAAAAGCTGTCTACTGAGATTTTTGTTTACACAGCTCGGAGTTGTATTTATCTACAGGGTGAGTCATCTTCTTCTTTTTCTGTAGTGGTCAATCCAAGGATTGGCTTGCAACAGCTACAATGGCAGCTTGTCTCCATTCTGAGCATCTTTCAGCTTTTCTCTTCATTTATTTATAGGTGTTACATCCCACATCTTTCACAATTTGATCCATATACCTCAGTCGTCGTCTTCCTCTTGGTCTTTTTCCCTTGACATATCCCTCTATGATTGTGTTCAGGAGTGAGTCATAAATGAGGAAAAATATGCCCTGCAAATTGTCACACACTGAGCTATAAACATATATTCGTTTTTCGCGTGTTCCTATGTCAATAAATGACAATGCAGTTGAATGGTAAAAATCTGGAAATGTGAAGTGGACTTTAGGCTGTTACTGTGCGCCGACATTGGCCAAGGGGGCAGATCGGCACCACGGCACCACATGGGAGTGTTGTAGGTAGTGTAGCCACTCACGTGAAGGCGGGGCATGCGGCGCCAAGCGAAGGTCTGCGTGGCACTGCGAGCAATGACAGCGCCCACATCTATCTCGTGCCGGTTACGTTGGCCGGTACTATGTATCGTGGCTATTTGGCATAGGAAAGGAACGTGAGGAGGGGCTGCACTACTGTACATGCATGTTTCATAATTGGGGTTTTGTGTCCCAGACTTAATTTTAAGAAATGAGTACATAGATGCAGAATACAAAATACAAGTACAGACCAGAAGTTGCAGTGGCAGTTTATAAGTACTGTTCGAAATGACGGCCACGATGTGTGTGGCAAACTTGCACTCTTCGCAGGAAGGATTGCTGAACACGATCCAACATGTCTGTATCTCTTTGCGTAATATCACAGGCATGTTGTATTCTGTGTTGAAGGGTGCTGACATCAACAACCTGTCCTTTATAAATCACAGATTTCATATGGCCCCACAAAAAGAAATCCATTGGATTCAGGTTTGGCGATCTTGCTGGCCATGCTACAGGGCCTCCACGACCGATCCATTTCGAAGGCAAGGCATTGTCCACGTGGCGTCGCACTGTGCCGCTGAAATTAGCGGGGGCACCATCTTGCATATTCCACAGGTTCATACGAGAAATTAACGTCTTCCAACAATTACGATAATGTAGCATCCAATAAACGCAGATACCGCGCTTCTGTAAGCCTTTGTGGTAGCACATGTGGCCCTATGAGATGGTGATCAATAATACCACACCAGATACTGACACCGCATCGTTGTTGGTACCCTCATATCACTGTGCTGTGGGGGTTTTCTTCCCCCCCACTCGTGCCAGTCAAGCGAATTCACTATACCCTCCTTCGTGGAATAGGCTTCGTCAGTGAACAGTATTGTTCGTGAAAAATGCTGGTCGTAGGTCTGACACCGTAGGATAAAGTTGCTTAAGTCCAGCCTCGTCTTGTAGTCTTCCGGCAATAACGCCTGTACCTTCTGCATGCGGAAGGGATGGTAATGGTTACTATGGAGCACTCGCATAACAGTAGATTGTGACATTCCGACCGCAGTGGCGAGAGACCTGGTGCTTATTGTTCGGTCCTTCGCAACAGTTTGTGATACTTTTTCTTCGTCATCCGCACTGTACGTCGACGGTCGGCCACGACCACTAAATCCTGGAGGTGCTATACATGCACCATACTCCCTCAAGCGCTTGTCCACAGAGTAGACCGTTTTTGCCGATGGGAGGCGCCGGCTAGGAAACCTCTCATGATACAGTTGACTTGCGACGTCGGCTCTTCCATCTGCAAGCCCGTAGGTGAGGTTGATGTTGGCGTATTTCTCGTTTATGATGCTCGCCATGGTACCGTAGTAACACTGCGACGCGGCCGTTAGCAGCTGTCGATACGGCGAGTATCGGGCAGAGTGAGCAGCGCGGAAGTGTTGTAAACACGTCATGCACGCTGCGGTTTTACTTCCGCCGTTGGCCACTCTTTCTGCTTACAGGACACACATTCCCTAACATGGGACTGTACACTCCGTTACCACTGGCAACGTGTGATTCACAAGTTCTGATACAATTTCACATACATTACGATGGAATTTTTTCTTTCTCCTAGCTTTCAATTGCTGGCAGATACACATCAGCTCATTGGTGTGTCATGTGTTGTATCTATGGGTGAATGACATGTCGTGATCTTGAGGCTCGTCGGTATCTCGTTCAATGGTTACCATGTGTTTTTCTTTTACGCACACAGTACACCGAGGAGAGCGAAATTAACAACGGTGCGTCACGTGTTACGCAAAGCAGCATGCGGTCCTCGACATATTTTTCCTCATTTATGATTGACCCTGTATTTCTGGTCACGTCACTGCAAGACCTCCACAAACCCACACGGGTGTGGGCTGTTCATGTACCTATTTCCTTCAGATCATCTTTAATGCTATGCTCTTAGTTGTTAGCCTTGCTGTTTACTGCTCCTTTTACTATAAGCAGCTGATCATCAAAATCACTACACAAAGCCCACGCGTTCTGTGTCACCTGGCTAAGCTTGACACTAGCTTTCATGATGCTCGTGATCTGGTGCCTATACCTACTTTCCCAGTAGCATTTAGTCTACACCCCTCCCGTGACAGCTGCTTAGCAGCCGGCCGCTTTGCTTTCCATTTGCTTTCTTTGCTAGTTCAAGTAACAAGTCAAACTCATTGGTAACCGGAATCAGAAATGTGGCTTGTAGGGTTCTCTACTTTTGCTTATCGCTTGTCACCTTTTCCCAGCTACCATTGTCTCTATCCCCCTTCAAACTAAATGTAATTCAAGATACATCATTTCTAATTCATCCTGAAGGGCATAAATTTTTCTTCCCTTTATGTTATTGTCTTGTCTCGACAACATCATCTACAACTCTGTGGGTAAAACTCTGATAATAGACTGTCTTCCCCACTGCAATGATACCAGTCAAATAGAAACCCACGGTCCTGATTGTTTTCCCCCATGACAATTAAAAAAGAAGTATACGAGGACTATAATATCAATGAGTCACAATTGCGATTGGTCCACTCATGCAATTACCGGGGTGTGACGCTTTGTAGGAATATGAAACAGAATGATCACATAGGCTCTGTTGTGGGTAAAGCACGTGGCAGACCTCGGCTTATCGGTAGAATACTGGGGATACGCAAGCAGTCTACAAAGGACATTGCTCTTGAAGACAGACACAAACTGTCGCGAAAAAGCGTACTTAGAATGTTTCAGGGACCATCTTTAAATGATCCTAGGAATATACTACAACCCCGTACGTATTGGCCCCTTAGGGATCGTATAGACAGAATTAGATTAATTATACCACTCATGGAGCTGTTCGAACAATCATTCTTCCCTTTCTCCATACGTAAATGGCACTGTAAAAATCCTAGTAAGTGGAACAATGGGACGTACTGTCTGCCTTGCATTGCACACTCGTTTGCAGAGTTTATATGCGTATGTAGATGCAGATGTAACTAACTTAAGGCAACATTCACACTTGTCACAAATGACGACATTTTTGCAGTAAACTAAAAAGCACTGACACGTACTTTAACTGTAATAAAATAAGAGATAGTAAAAATTTATCTTTCGATGCGCTTCGCAGTTAACTCTTAGGAGGCTCTATGGTGCTCAATAAGTGAAAACTAGATACATGGTTTTTTATGAAAACATTAATACTGGACAGGCTCTTACAAAATGTTCATGGTAGCGTAACGTATTGAACTTTCGTCATAGCGTCGAAATATTTCCCCACAGTACTCCAAAGACTCAGTGTTTAATGCATACATGTTAGCATCTGCAGCCTATGGAGACGAAACCCAGTGGGGACAACGAGACAGTTACAGAGGACACGAGGTAAGCATACCTGTCACAATCCACGTAAGGAGAAGTTCTGCGGAAAATACTGAAATGTTTTCTTGCGAAATAATCAACGTAGCCCCCAACATGCAACAACTCGCAATGAAAAACCTGCGCAGTTAACATATCCAACGCTGTAATGTGTCGCGGTAGGACTATTCTATATATCACGATAATTAGGTAAGGAGGTGTAGGAACCGCTAAAATGGGAAACAGGAATCTTGGCTTAATCATCTGAATGGCGAGAACGGCAAATAATGTATAAAAACCCTCTGTCTCAAGGTTTACTACTTGCAGATGTAGTGGGTACTTGCTGAGGAGTAACAGTCGTTAGCAGTGAGCTTCTGGGCGCACCAACAGTGGTGATAACCGCGAAGCTGTATGTGGATTGACATCTATTTCTGTAGCTACTCGTTAAAATAAAATATAGAGCAAAAGTTCTCCAATAAATATTCCCTGTATTCTGGGAGGGGTGGGGGTGGGGGAGGGAGTTTGTAAACGCTAAAAGAGGACCGCGATGAGGTGTCATCCTTATTAGAGAATTTCGCATGCGAATGCAATTTATCGTAAGAAGGCACGCACAAACCGTCACATCGTGTTCGTAGCCATTAAGCTGCAAGTTGGTGCCTCCCAGCCTGTTTCAATCTACTACACCAAAGGAACCCAAATTTAACCGTGTCTCGAAAATAAATGTGAAGGAATATTCACAGTACAGATAGAAACACCAAGGAACACGACTAACCCACTAAACTGAGATTTACTTCAGTCGCACTTTAATGTACATGTGTTGTTAACTCAACAAGTCCACAGTTACGTCCGATATTACACCTACGCCATCATTCGTGCTCTTTGGACACAGGATGTCAAAGAGTATTACTCTGACGCCTTGCAACTGGAAAATGAAACCTCTAACTCATTCCTATCATACGCATTAAAACAGAGCTCACTACCATCAGCTCTCAGTCATTTGATGCTCACAATTTTGCTTGTAATTCTCATACCGCTGTGTCCGGGCACCGTATGGTAACGAAGCTGCAATATATCCGTTGTCGGTCAATTGACACCCTCCAAGACGATACGGGAAACTAGTGCACGACGCAAGGCGATACCAAACGTCATGTCATCGACCACTGCGCACTTTTATATGCAACAGAGTGTATGGAACAGACATGTGTCACATCTCTTTTAATACCATCTCAGATGTGCGCAGTAAACTTTTAATAACTTGCTTATAGTCAGACGAATTCTATGAAATTCTCAAACCGCCTCCACGTAACAGGTCATTGCTCACGGAGTTTTATGTCAAATTTTGGCCACTTTTAGGTGGGCAAACGGCAGTGAGTTTCAAATACTTGCCCTGTGGTGTGCGTCCTACCATCTGTTTTTCACAAGGCATCACGTTTTGTTTTCCCATAGTTGCGAGATCTAACACAACAAAGTATTTGATCCCCTAACACATTCTACTGAGTGTGTCTGCTACACGGTTCTACTTACGGGCATAAAGTCGTTGGAGAACTCCACAAATGGGCATCTGTATGTAGTGTATCAGGTCCACACGCCTTTATAGATATCTAATAGGTGATAATCTGTGAGAGAGGCTCAGACAAGAGAAAGATACCTCTTAGGGATCTGTTTTAAGAGTGGCTTGGTTCCTACAGCAAGTAATATTATTACGTCCAAAGTTGGGCGTTCGTGGACAGGTACACAATATTTTCACCTCCAGCCTTTCAATGATTGCTCGTTAGGCGCAGCTGACGATTAGGCGATGGCAGGAGTGGGCAAACAGATCAAGACATAAATTTGTAGCACATAAATATGTGTGTATTTTAAAAGTTCTGTTCACCTCTTTATCTTACCTGTACTAAAATTGGGGAGTGTTTGTACTGATGATTCATAGCACCATGATTTGGTCATAGGTGATTTCCAAGTTCTTTCATACAAACAAAAAGTTTTGAAAATAACTATTGATTAAACCATAAGCGAAACAAAAATTTGAAACAGGAATTTTTGTCTGCAAATTATCTCTACTACCTGCTGTTGGATTCTTATCCAGTCACCTTAAATGTTTTATTATGTCCACCAAACATACCATTCCATCGGAGGTGAAGTTTCATTCATCAGTATTGTTGCATTGCCAAAAGTCGATGTAGAAAATGTAGGATATAGCTCAATGAATTATTTTGTGTTTCAAGCTAGTGCTGTCTATATGCAAACCAGATCAGCAAGCCACACATATACCTACATTGCATACAATACAACTTTTAAAAAATATTTTGCTGTGGAAATCGAGCCCAGTGCTATTTTGTGAAGATACTTTAATGAATGTCACATCTCTAAAGCGAAGTTTCATAGACGCGACTATGTGATTCAATATGATCAACGTTATAGTTTGCCTCAGTACTTCTGCGAATCGTATTTACATCCGTGGAATGGTTGAAATCCGCTCTACAGATGCATGTGAGAACAGGTGAGTAATTATTTCAAAGATGACCAGAAATTCTGATTTTATCAAGCTAACTTTAATGTTCAGGAGAGTGACGTGTTGATGATATGCTGACCAGTGACGAGATATTCACATGTGAAACAGTGCCTCGGATGACGGAGTAGCAGATTTTAGTTTTGTAAAGCTTTTTGTTGTACGTGTCGTAAACGCAGAGACGCCAACATCAGTGTTATAAGTAAGCTAAACCGTAGACTCACGTCCTGCATCTTAAAATCTCGTTGGAACTGCTGTTACTCCGAGTAGCAGGAAGTATACGTTGCAATGACTGGCTGACTGTGCTCTCTCAAACGCAGAGCTCACGCAGACGGCTGAGGATCCAATTTGTCGGGATTGAGCCCGCCGAGCAACGATGGCTGTGGGGCGCCCCTCTTCAAACTTGACAGCTCTGTCCTTAAGCTTCTCAGGAGTGAAGGTACTCTCAATGGATTCTGTCTCTTGTCTACCGAAACCGCAACTGAGCCCACCATTGTAGCTATTCTGTTCTGTAGGAGAGAAATAAAACATTCACAGTGACATACGCCTGCCACGTGATTATAATGGTTTGAATGTAATTATAATTTATGGACATTCCCACAAAGATAAATAAAATGGTATAATTTAAACAGCTGTTCTATTCGAATATACATATATGCGAGAAATTTGAACTTAATGTAAATACTTCAGAAAGATCTGTATATTTCGTTAAGGAAATTATTTCTACAAATTTGAAGCTACATATGTTAACGTTCTTGTTATGGCATACACGAATTATTGGCGTCGTAACAAAGCACAAGGAGGACGTTAGAAAAAATTCTTTGACCCCTTTTCGTAGTTGCTGCCAATATACGTAACTGACCTATCTCAAAATTACTGATGATGAATATTCGTTTCGTAGAAGTTTCTTTCGTAAATCGGCAGATGGGGGAAGGTTATTCAAATTACGCGAAAGTCATTAACATCCATCCAAAATCTGTGACCAAGACATGAAGAGTTCCAAAAAAATAGAAAAGTCATCTAAGAATGAATATTAATTGCTAGTCTTGTAACGTATATGGAGACGTACAGTGTAAGCCGCATTCGTCAGTCCATTAAGAGGTTACACGCATTGGAAACCCGCTGGTTTCACGCTGACGGTTAGCGAATTGAAGGTAAAAAGCTACGCAGTCCCCTCCCATCTATAATCAAACAGCCCCAAACGCCGTATACAGAGATATTCAAACGTCAAACTATTAGAGTTCATAGAGAGAAGAGTACCAGGCAACCTCTAATAAATAAGCCTGCCGTAGATACTACGTGAGAGAACGTTATGGACAGTTAAGCTTGTACACTGTTTTCCTGTACGTACCTCTGGATTAGGGTTATTGGCTTCCACCTTATATTTGTCTGCGTCTAGCTATGTCTGTATGTTACCTTCATTGTGACGAGAACTTCAACCTAAGGGTTCCATCAGAGCCATATAATCGGGAACTTTCGTCTTTCGTGGTCTGTGGTACCATATGTTAATGTGTATACCACAATCTTAAGAATGTTACAAGAAGGGGGGGCTATTTGTGTTGGTGATTGCTTGGAGAGACTAGTAAGCCTCATCTACGTTTTACATCCACTGAAGTTATAAACAAGTGTCGTCCTCTTCTGCATGTTCATTGCAAAAACTTGAAGAAGCAATGAAAAGTAGACAAAGAAGCCCGCACAGAATCTCATTTCCTTATCATCACCATATCTGCCTCCTCAGCACAACATCAAAGTCATTCTATACTGTCTCCAACCACAAGACGTGAAAAATCTGAGCTTCATCCTGTCGCTGTTTCACTCCTGTACACAGCTAGCCGTACACCAAGAAACAGATGACCTCAAATCCCGCGTCACTTCTGATGTGCTCCCTGCCACCGTTGGATAAGCAGCTGCAGCAGCAAGTCGTATACTCTTAGCTTAGTTATTTGTTACATAGTTTAATTCTTAATCTCTTTGCGTGTTTTTGGTATTTGCATTGTTTAATTCATAAATTTCGGGCGTATTATAGTATTTGAGAGTCGTAGCATCGCGTTTTAGTACCTGAATAGTGTAAAATCGCGTAGCCTCCTTCCGCCGCCGAGCAGTGTGTCAGCAGTGCGCAAGTAGCAGCATTACTGCATTTAATAGGCAGTCTTGTATTTCAATAACAGTTCCAATTTTGTGTCGAATTGTTTGTGCTCTCTGTAGATTAGTTCAGACGTTCTTTGCACAACAGATTTTAGCATGGATAGCGACTGCAACTGCTGAGTTGGCATCCCTTCGCTCCCAGCCTCAGGCAGTGTTGGCTTCGGTCACACAGCTTGAGGCTGTTGCCAATGGGCATCACTGTGGGGGCCCGGATGGAGGTTTGTCGGGGACTGCCACCTCGTCCCACGCATCCCCCGATCGGACTACGACTGTGGCTGCCCGGGATACTGCCCACATTGAGGCTGATCCCTCACCTGTGGTAGAGTGGGAGGTCGTCTCGAGGTGTGGCAGGGGGCGAAAGAAATTCCGGAGGGCTGAACGGAAGGCCTCTCCAGTTTGTCTGACGATCCGGTTTCAGGCTCTGTCTCAGGCTGATACTGATCTTCGGCTGGACATGGCTGCTTGTCCTGTTCCAGAGGTTGCTCCTCAGTCTGCAAGATCCGGGCGGTCGCAGAGGGTGGGCTTGCTGGTGGTTGGGAGCTCCAACGTCAGGCGCGTAATCGGGCCCCTTAGGAATATGGCAGCAAGAGAGGGGAAGAAAAATAACGTGCACTCCGAGTGCATACCGGGGGGAGTCATTCCAGATGTGGAAAGGGTCCTTCCGGATGCCATGAAGGGTACAGGGTGGACCCAGCTGCAGGTGGTTGCTCATGTCGGCACCAATGATGTGTGTCGCTATGGATCGGAGAAAATACTCGCTGGCTTGCGGCGGCTATCAGATTTGGTGAAGACTGCCAGTCTCGCTCGCGGGATGAAAGCAGAGCTCACCATCTGCAGCATCGTCGACAGGACTGACTGCAGACCTTTGGTACAGGGCCGAGTGGAGGGTCTGAATCAGAGGCTGAGACGGTTCTGCGACCGTGTGGGCTGCAGATACCTCGACTTGCGCCATAGGGTGGTGGGGTTTCGGGTTCCGCTGGATAGGTCAGGAGTCCACTACACGCAGCAAGCGGCTACACGGGTATCAGGGGTTGTGTGGCGTGGACTGGGCGGTTTTTTAGGTTAGATGGCCTTGGGCAGGTACAGAAAGGGCAGCAGCCTCAAAGGGTGCGGGGCAAAGACAGGACATGCGGGGGCCAAACAGCAATCGGTATTGTAATTGTAACCTGTCGAAGCTACATTGGTAAAGTACCGGAACTTCAAGCGCTGATAGAAAGCATCGAAGCTGAAATCGTTATAGGTACAGAAAGCTGGCTGAAGCCAGAGATTAATTCTGCCGAAATTTTTACAAAGGCACACACGGTGTTTAGAAAGGATAGATTGCATGCAACCGGTAGTGGCGTGTTTGTCGCTGTTAGTAGTAGTTTATCCTGTAGTGAAGTAGAAGTGAATAGTTCCTGTGAATTATTATGGGTGGAGGTTACACTCAACAACCGAGCTAGGTTAATAGTTGGCTCCTTTTACCGACCTCCCGACTCAGCAGCATTAGTGGCAGAACAACTGAGAGAAAATTTGGAATACATTTCACATAAATTTTCTCAGCATGTTATAGTCTTAGGTGGAGATTTCAAGTTACCAGATACAGACTGGGACACCCAGATGTTTTGGACGGGTGGTAGGGACAGAGCATCGAGTGGCATTATACTGAGTGCACTATCCGAAAATTACCTCGAGCAATTAAACAGAGAACCGACTCGTGGAGATAACATCTTGGACCTACTGACAACAAACAGACCCAAACTTTTCGACTCTGTAAGTGCAGAACAGGGAATCAGTGATCATAAGGCCGTTGCAGCATCCCTGAATATGGAAGTTAATAGGAATATAAAAAAAGGGAGGAAGGTTTATCCGTTTAGCAAGAGTAATAGTAGGCAGATTTCAGACTACCTAGCAGATCAAAACGAAAATTTCTGTTCCGACACTGACAATGTTGCGTGTTTATGGAAAAAGTTCAAGGCAATCGTAAAATGCGTTTTAGACAGGTACGTGCCGAGTAAAACTGTGAGAGACGGGAAAAACCCAACGTGGTTCAACAACAAAGTTAGGAAACTACTGCGAAAGCAAAGAGAGCTTCACTCCAATTGTAAACGCAGCCAAAACCTCTCAGACAAACAGAAGCTAAACGATGTCAAAGTTAGCGTAAGGAGGGCTATGCGTGAAGCGTTCAGTGAATTCGAAAGTAAAATTCTATGTACCGACTTGACAGAAAATCCTAGGAAGTTCTGGTCTTACGTTAAATCAGTAAGTGGCTCGAAACAGCATATCCAGACACTCCGGGATGATGATGGCATTGAAACAGAGGATGACACGCGTAAAGCTGAAATACTAAACACCTTTTTCCAAGGCTGTTTCACAGAGGAAGACCGCACTGCAGTTCCTTCTCTAAATCCTCGCACAAACGGAAAAATGGCTGACATTGAAATAAGTGTCCAAGGAATAGAAAAGCAACTGGAATCACTCAACAGAGGAAAGTCCACTGGACCTGACGGGATACCAATTCGATTCTACACAGAGTACGCGAAAGAACTTGCCCCCCTTCTAACATCCGTGTGCCGCAAGTCTCTAGAGGAACGGAAGGTTCCCAATGATTGGAAAAGAGCACAGGTAGTCCCAGTCTTCAAGAAGGGTCGTCGAGCAGATGCGCAAAACTGTAGACCTATATCTCTGACGTCGATCTGTTGTAGAATTTTAGAACATGGGCTTCTACTACTTTTCGATTCCAAATTAGCGAATGGATCCTCTCAAATCCACGAAGTGTTAGAGAAAGTTCCACAGGTCACACCAGTACTCATGAAAGGCAATGGGAGAAATTCGATGAATTACAGACCCATATCCGTGACGTCGATTTACAATAGGGTTTTGGAACATACACTATCTTCGAACATTATGAAACACCTCGAAGGTAAAAGTCTAGTGACACACAGCTGGCACGGATTCAGAAAATGTCGTTCTTTTCTTTACTGGAACGAATTTAAATTGAGTCCTTATTTCTAGATCTCCAGAAGGCTTTTAACTCCGTTCTCCACACGGGGCTTCTAATCAAATGGCGTTCCTATGGAGAACAGTTTCAGATGTGCGACTGGATTCACGATTTTTTGTTAGAAAGGTTACAGTACGTAGTAATCGGCGGAAAATCATCGAGTAAAACAGAAGTGATATCTGTTGTTCCCCAAGGAATGTTATAGGCCTTCTGCTGTTCCTAATCTATAGGAGACAATTTGAGCAGACCTCTTATTTTTCTTGTAGATGATGCTGTCATTAACCCTCTAGTAAAGTCATTAATAGATCAAAACCAATTCCAAAATGACGTCGACACGATTTCTGTTCTGTGTGAAAAGTGGCAATTGTCTCTGAATAAAGAAATGTGTGTGGTCATTCACATCAATACGAAAAGAAATCGGTAAATTTTAGTTACACGATAAATTACAGAAATCTGAAGGCTCTCAATTCAATTAAATAGGTAGGAAGTACAGTTACGAACAATTTACCTGGAAAGATCATATAGATAATGTTTCAGTAAACCAAACCAATGACTGCATTTAATGGTAGGACACGTACAAGATTTAACAGGTCTACTGAAGAGACAGCCTACACTACGCTTTGTCATCTGCTAGCGTATTCTTGGGCGGTATCGGATCCTTACTTGATTGAATTGACGGACATCGAAGAAGTCCAAATGAGGGCAGCTCGTTTTGTCTTGCAGCGAAATAGGGGGCAGTGTGTCGCTGATATGATAACTGAGTTGGGGTGGCAATATTTAAAACAAAGGCGTTTTTCGTTTGCGGTGAGACCTTTTGACGAAATTACAATTACGATACGAAAATATTTTATTGTCGCCAAGCTTCATAGGGAGAAATGGCTCAAATGGTTCAAATGGCTCTGAGCACTGTGGGACTCAACTGCTGAGGTCATCAGTCCCCTAGAACTTAGAACTAGTTAAACCTAACTAACCTAAGGACATCACAAACATCCATGCCCGAGGCAGGATTCGAACCTGCGACCGTAGCGGTCTTGCGGTTCCAGACTGCAGCGCCTTTAACCGCACGACCACTTCCGCCGGCCTAGGGAGAAATGATCATCCTTATAGAGATATCAGAGGTGGTAAGGAAAGATTTAAGAGTTCATTCTTCTTACTTGCTGTTAGAGATTGGAACGGTAGGGAAATAGTCTGAAAGTTCTTAGAAAAACGCACGGCGAGGAACTTAAGTACGAATTGCAGAGTAGTCATGTCGCTGTAGATGTAGAAATACGTTTTAAAAATTTTGAAGGTTTTAGAGGATGAAATTTTTAACATTTTCCTATAGGAACCTGCAGCCGGAAATGTGAAATAAATTTTCTGTATTACTATGCACTTTCTACGCGTTTGGTAGGCTAAATGAAACACTAGATTACTGTAGTCTGGAAAATGTTTACCAACAGTAGAGTGCAATCAAAAACTGTAATCCCATGCGACCATCAACTTCGTAAAATAATGTGCTACGAAGGACCACGTTTTGTCTCACCTATGCAAGATTTGCGCGTCCCTCTAACGGTATCAATCGCTGTTAGGATGCACTCAATAACCTCAAGCGATGTTCCTATTGGTGTTGAGTACACAAAGGTCTGTACATAATACTAGTGCAAAAACTGAGAAGGGGGGTGGGGGTGGGGGTGGGATTAGGGGAGCGTACAGTTCCAGGTAATGGGCGTCTCCTTCCAATTACCTTCTGCCTAAAGCAGTGCGTGAGATGCTGCCTGGCTAGACGAACAATGAGCCCTGGTGCACAAGACCGTCGGTAACTGTTTCTCCGCCCTAGGCGAGAAATAAAAAACGACGCTTCCTCTTTTTTACTGTCATCACTCTCCCCTCCCCGACTCCTTCATCAGCACCACCAACATCCAACGATACAAGAACGTCAGTTTTCCATTTTTTGTCCGGAGTACCTGAAATTTCCAAAAATAATCGAAATAGGAAGAATTAGTTTTGAGGCTGGTCGAGGCAATGTGTTTACTTTCGTCAAAGTAAGTAAAGACTTATTTAGTAACTGTTCTGTATGCTTTTGAAAGCAATTCGGTGTTTTTTTTGAGTTTCCTCTTTTTAATTTTTTTCTACTCAATTTTTTCGCTTTGAAATTAAATTTTTTCTGTCCTTTGCCGACCCTAATATTCTGCCAACCTATGTGGCTGCCTAGTTTTGTCTAGTGGTAGCTGGAGTACCATCGTTCTGAAACTACAAACCAGCGCACAATTTCACGGGAACGCCGTTCAAAAATTCAGGCAAGGGATTTTCCAGAAAGTTCTAATACCTTGCACGATCTGTTAAGATGTATGATCTAGTACGGTTATCTCCAAGAATGCAAGCCCAAGTGTGCACTGAGACTCTCAGCTAGTAACTTCTCGTGCAGGTAGTGCCTGGATTTACAACAGCACGTTGGTGGCTGTAGATACTTTATTTAACATTTTCTACTGCAGGTTCATTGCAGCTAAACGTTTAGAATTTCAGTCTCTGCGATCATAAACTTTTAAAACATAATTCTGTAACGTACAATACTCTGACCACGTAGAACAATACATTGGACACGCCAGGGAAGCGGATAACTGCACTGCTCGGGAAAAAGTAGATAATAGCGGATGTAAATGATAAATAAGATTCTGGTTTAGAAGACACACACACACACACACACACACACACACACACACACACACACACACACGCACATACAGATGGCGATGGCCAGAGGCCTTTAGATATGATTCAAGAACTAGACCTGTGGTGAATTTTCTGGGGGAAAGACATACAACAGACGGTACAGCTACTACGAATAACATAGACAACACACTATTAGAAGAATTGAAAATCGAATTACCAAGTGAACACACCACTCTACATAGACCAGAAGTCAAGACAGCATAATTACATTCAAAATTAACGATAGAAATAATACCTATCAACACTTAATCACTGATAACAATTTAACTTTAAGAAAGCAGATTGGAACGATCTGTGAGAAAAGATATCCAATGTCAACACATTATCAGGCAACATAGTTGTAAGGGTTCAGACACTACAAGAAATATTACGAAATGCACAACGCAAATGTATCACCAAAACTGCCATCACAGCATTCCGGAGGATTCCGTGGCACCCGAACAGACGGACATAAGAGTGCGAAAACTGTGAGCCAGAACGGACTATCAGAGGTCACTCAATGCAGGCATCAATACTAGTCCAACTGGCACAATACCGAAATATTAGGCCCCAACATCGAGAACTGGTTAATCAGCACAAAAATGTGCAGTAGGTTGTCTGCTAAAGTCTGATTTGTGTTGTAAACCGCACAAAATACTGACAGAGAAAGTCAAAACTCTAGTCGTTACAAACTCAATGACAACTGAAGATGGATCGATGACCTGGGCATAGAGACAGTCAGTAGAATACCTGCTTGTAAAACTCCTCCCGGACAACGATGAAGACGATAATCAGTTCCACCGACTACTTAGGTATACACGAGAAAATGAATAAATCACTACTTTGATAACTACTCCGCTCGCAGACGACGAAGTAGCTCTTGCCATAATGAAACTGTTAAGCGTAGGACCAGATAACATTCGTGCAGATGTTCTACAAGAAACGAAAATAATCAGAACAGTGAACGATATTTTATTATTTGGAAGGGTGCCTGCCTATTGGAAAATAGCAATAGCTCGAACAATTAAAATTTTTGGGAATAAAGATCCAGCAAATTCTAAAAGCTATATCAAATGTGTTTGGTTAAAATACATGCGAAGGCTTAGCAAAGACTCATCCGCGACGGGTTACATTCGCACCTGGAGCATCACGGACATAACAGGTTAAGAACCTGATATTTTTATACTTATATGGATATGGTATCTGTTCTTTTGGATATGTCCGAAAGAACAGACACCATATACATATAAGTATATAGTTCTGGCAATACCGGCCATGACCTTCTTCTTCTGTGCGGATGCACACACATTCCACGAACTCTTACTGGACTTGGTAAGAATGTCTTCCACGAGTAGTGAGTGTGTTGGGGTGGGACGTTACAAATATAGTGTATGGACATGCAAGGTGAGAACGTGGGTCTCGCGGGAGGCGTGCGCGAGATAGTCCATGCAGGCACACTATCCTCTGTGCCCTCGGTGGCGCAGATGGATGCCGGCACGGTAGCTCAGCGTGTTCGGTCAGAGAGCTGATTGGCCTCTGTAATAAAAAACACTGAGCGGAAGGATCAACAAACGAACTTTGTCGGGTGTCATGTGACGTCTGCAAGGACCAAACACAACGATCAACTGCGAAGAAAATGCAACAAAAAATGAGATGGATAGAACGTCTGCCAAGTAAGCAGGAGATCCCGGGTTCGAGTTCCGGTCGGGGCACACATTTTCACCTGTCCCCGTTGATATATGTCAACGCCTGTTAGCAGTTGAAGGTATTAACATAATTCTAATTCCTGATATTTTTGTTCCACCCTACCTATTGCGTTCTGCCTGATTTGCGGGCAGTCCATACAACGTGACTGTTTCGCAGGTCCTCTACTCTCCTTTCGGTACATTCCTGCTATTACACATAACAGTATTTTTTCGGATAACTGTTTTGTGTGTGCATCTCAACTTTACATCGTTTTTATTTAAACTGTCAGTGTTTGAACGTTTCTCCACGTTAGCAAACAATAAATATTAATGTACATTGATAAGTACCGCTTTTTATAAACTACGATCGTGATGAAATTGTCAACTACGTCTAAATACAATCATCATAATCCACCATATTAGTGTAAACAACAATAAACGCACTACGTAACACAAATACAGCTATTTCTGCAGTGTCCATTTGTTGATCGGTTCGTTTGTTGTCGTTATTGTCGTTACTATACACGAAACACTGCATTGAGACACATAGACCATTTGGCAATATTATCACTAAGAACTTTGTTTCGATGTATCGCAGAAATCTTATACCTTACAGAAACTTTTATGTCATATACTGTATTTAGCTTAGAGCCCACACAAGAGGAGCATTCAGTACACCATTCTGAAGGCTACGTATAGCGCTACCACCTACCGGAACTTCATGAAACTATAGGTGCATATGCAGGAATATTCCATGTCCCAGAACAAATTTTGCATTATTGCCTAGGGAAATACGTAATTCGTACTTAGTGACTGCCCCTTATGTGACGACCGTCAAATGAAAACGATACGAGTGGAAAAAGGAAGTAAATTGTTTATTATTTCTGACGTAATCGTCATAACTGTTGCCCACATGTTACCAAAGTTATTTCGAGTATGCTACAGAAGTTTCGCTAAGAAGAGCTTACACATTTTCCATACAGTCTCGATCCCTCTCCGTGTGATTTCCATATTATTTTAGCTCTGAAGAAAAATATTGGTGGCCGTCGATTTCCTCCGAGGGAGTGGTACACGCCTGGGTACAATCATGGTTCCGTGGGCTATCGCAACTATTTTTCCATGAAGGAACTGATAGTCATGTGTCACAGTGGGACAAATGCATTACAGTTATGGCGATTACTTTTCAGAAAATGAACAGTTTATGTATTTTTTTCCATCTGTCTCATTTTCTTTTGACTTCCCTTCATACAAACAAAAGTTTGTAGTAATTATTTAATGTACTGTACTGCATGAAATATTTCTCTCCATCAATTGGACACTTTAACAAATGCAAATACATCTCGTTTCACTTCTTTCGCCTCTGGCAGCGCGAACTTTAGAGGCTCTGGTACGAAATTTCTTCTTTCCATTGTTTGAAATGGACGCGGGGTCATGTCGCTTGATGTCACCTGACAGACTTCCAGGTGGATCTTCACGTGCCACTGACCACGTTCGACTAGAGGATGGGCTGTGCCGACCTCTGTCTGGGTCCGGAGATTCATCATTGTTATTGTTGGTGGTAGGATATTTAGCCACCGAAAAGAGATACTGCTTCTTCTTTGCTTTTTCGCTGTGTGCAGGGTGTCGTAAATCCTAAACAAATTGAAAAGCCCACAGTTTATTAGATAAAGGATGGCTTTTCGGCCCATTTCATCGTTTTCCTTGTAATAGGGGAGTACTAAAGACAATGACCCTAATCATTAACAACTTTATGTGGGCACTGAGATCATCTGCATCCCAGGCTTCAATAAATTCTCTCCGGTTTTTCTATTTGTCATCCTGTACTTGAAATAGAGACGTCATGAATTGTTGATATCATTGTGACATCAAGTTTCCATACGAGGAGAAGAGTATCACATTATTTGCAGGAAATTATGTCACTTTTCTTCATTCTTGATGCTATAGCTTTCAGAGGTTGCGGTAAACCTCTGTCCATCGAAAAGTGCCACAGACTATATTTTTGTTTTTCAATAGTTACTCTGGAGTAGTGGTATTCCCAAAATAATTATTCTGGTGGATATGGTGTCACATTCCAAAATGAGGGTCAAGTTCTGAGAAAACAGATTCTTCAAATTTCTTCCCTTCAACAGCATAATCACCAAATTGCGGCTGTAGCACTCTCGAACCCCATTCTAAGAAGGAACCCATAGTTCGTAATCTTCGGTGGATTGTATGTTCTAAATCCCAGGCGTTCTTTCCATAGTATCATCTTCGCTTCCACAGACAATTGTTTCTTAGGTTTATGAAGTGGCCAGAATTTATCGAGGAAATAATCCAACAGACGTCAAAGTGTGAAGGGTCTCCCAGAGCTATTCTTAAATTTCGTGTTGTCATTACAGTGCCAAAATGTCAGAAACTGTTCAAATCCATGCGACTCGTGGTGTGGGACGGTATTGAATTAGCTATTTAGACGATTTGTTGAAGTATTAGGCCAAGGAATTTCTTCATATCTCTATTTGTGTATCAAAAGACCACGTGAAGGCTTTTAGTGACGTTTTATGTCTCACTGAAGTCTGATATAAAAGATGCCAAATCGTTGCAAAGGAGTTAAAACAAGTCCTCACTAAACATCACCTTAAACAAAGAGGCTACAGAGTCACATTGCGTTGGAAATGTAATGATCCCAGGATGGCCTTCAAACGGCAGCACCTGACAGCATTGTCACCATCCGCTTCTTTACAGTTCTAAAAATGCCACTATCAGTAGAATCGTCCTCAGGATCATGGGTTCATTCTTTCACACAGTCATCCGGACATTCATTCTAACTACGAACGTCGAAATACGCCTGAGTAAAAATAACAAAAAGTATTTCAGGGTCCCTTCCATTTTTGGGATAGGATCATCATTAAAAACGGGAGGAACTTTAAGACGGAAATGGCAACTTTTTGAAGTATCAAACTACACTCACAATGCTAAACAAGCAAAGAGTACGGGAAGGCAATCACGTTTCGTATGTTTTCCAAGGGTGTAAACAACTAACTCGACAAATTATACAGGCAGCGTACAGTAAACATTATCTCGCGATCCTTGCCCAACCAGTGGCGAGTGTTAATTAGAACCAGTTTCACTTTAGGAAATCCATGTGCATCGAGTAATCTAAGGAGAAGATCGTAAGAATTGGCACAAGGAACAAAAAGTAGTTCAGGATGCCTACAAAAGGTAACAAAAGTAATTATCAAAGGGCGCTCACAGGCCAGTATTTTGGGATTTGGCCATCGAACCTCTGCTGCGCGAGTTGGAAGGAGATGACGAAGTTACTCGTGTGGTGGCGTATTACGACGATGTCTTGGCTGTGATGTCAGGGGAACACAAGAGCTGAGCTGCGGGAATGGCGTATGGGGACCTCTTCTGATTAAGTATAGCTCCACAGAAAACTACATACATACTCCTAAATGGTCAACTTTTATTGCAAGGAATCCTACAGTTTAATTACAAAACATATACATCGCCAGACAGAGTCACATGATACCTTAGTGTCCAACTGGACGAAAAGCGTAGTCGTACACAAAGCAACCAACATTTGGCACAAAATCACGGATGCCTTAACAACTAACAGCAAGATATTGTTGTGTGCTGCGAGGATCTAGCACGATGCCATTTTCTTATTTATCATAGGCTTTTCAGCAACTGTTTAGTCACACAGACTTCTTCGTGCACGGAACAAGCAAATCCTGTGACGCGCTCTTCGAAGTCAATGGCACCACTCCAACTGATGATTTACTTGTAATCCTCAGTATTTACCGAGTAGACATTACGGTAAGATGACGTGCAGCCTCCTAATGATCAGGTAAATAGGATTTGACAAAAGTAAAACAAAATATTAGAGCTATAAGAACTGAAATACTTACGGTTGCAGGATGGCAAAGCGTTGAATACAATGTTGAAGACCTGTTGGTGCATTGTGCGCTAATGAATTAGCATTAGCAAGGAATACATTTATTCGGTTAAGTATTACAACTGAACCATCTTCTCCACAGCAGCAGTGAGGAACGATGTAAACACTGCACGCAGACTGAAATTCCCTGATGTGCGTGCATAGCAGTCTCTTGAGGCTGTTGTATGAATTGTAGCTTTTCTGTTAATGTCATGGTGTCATGAAGGATAGCAGGCGGCTGGTACAGATCGTACAATGGCGTCGACCACCAGATCGTACACTGCGTGTCATGACGGCACTCTCGTGGTCATCAAAGGGGTGTGTCCGAGTAGCTCCAGCAACTCTGCACGTCATGTAGATCGTATTGCAGGATTATGGCACGCCTCTCCTCTAGAGGTGGACACCCGTGTCTGCTCACAGATTTAAGTCGGTGGTAGCAGCCTTCAACGCAACTCCTGGATACAGGACGATGCGCCAGACACCATCAGTTCAACTTCAACAAGCTGGAGGCAGGAGTCCCAAAGACTCCACACCAGTGAAAGAGATGTTGGTGGCTTACAGTGACCAGATTTAATAGGCCAGGCTGGCAGCAGTCTCGAAGGTAGAAGTCAGTTGACGAATGGTAGATAGCACCCCACAGGGTTGGCATCATAGCTGGTTTATTGTAACTGAATAGAATATAGGATTGGAAGTAGGAGTATTTATTGCTGTCTATCTCAGGCGATCATATAATTTCTGGATGAGGATGACTGTATTTGTCCTCGTTTTCTTACCTCACCAGCCCTCCGCAACACACCTTGGTGTCCCAGCAGTGGATTTGACGACTTCAGCTTGGTGCTTTCCGGCAATGTCAGTGGGCTGTGAGGTGTTCATGTGGAACACTTACTTGTTTTTGTGGCATCTTGCTAAACTGTCAGAATAATGTTATGGATACTTTCTCAGTGACGCCATGTTCCTGAGTTAACGATTCAGAATTTCCGACCGAGAGAGGTGAAGCAATAGAATTAGGGGTGTGCCATATTATTTACAATATTGGAACTCTACCTGTTTGTCATTCTGATTTTACGCACTGTAATGGCCCGCTTTAAGTTGGCTTGGCACTGGCTGGTGAAAAAGTAAGAAAATTTTGGATTTCCGCATATCTTTCTGCAGTGCAACATGTCGCTCTCATTTGCAAAAATTCGCCCCCAGTTTTGCCATAGTTGATCTCTAGAACAATCTCATGCCATATATATTAAAAAGCACTCCGTCTTCAGGCCACAAGTGGCTATCGGGACCATCCGACCGCCGTGTCATCCTCAGTGGAGGATGCGGATAGGAGGGGCGTGTGGTCAGCACACCGCTCTCCCGGTCGTTATGATGGTTTTCTTTGACCGGAGCCGCTACTATTCGGTCGAGTAGCTCCTCAATTGGCATCACGAGGCTGAGTGCACCCCATGCCATATATATTACATGAATAATTACATACTGTACAATTTCTTGTTATTCAAATACTATTAAGAGCTTAGTCACAAAGTCTTTGGTTTGTTTCTTCATCCTATTTCTTCTTTGTTGAATCCTGTGCAGAGGCCATTGCTGAGGTTGCCCAGGAGATACACTGTACACTAAACGCCGCGGCTGCAACCCTTCTGATTGCGGAGTGATCACCGACGACGTCCATAGCGCTGCGGCGAAAGGATCGCTGAATGGAGAGACATGTACTGGGAACTTTAGTCCGTCGCGGCACTCCCGCCACTAACGTTCATGGAAGTCTTACTCGTACCAGTCCCGAAACCTGCAGGAGAAACACGACTCTACAGTTATCGGCCGATCACGTTGCTCAATTCCGACTTCAAGATTTTCACAGGCCTTGTAGCTGTGCGACTCGAACATGTATTACGAGACATTGTTTCCCACGAAAAAACTTCCTTAGGCAGTGATCGTAATACACAGACAGCCCTCAGTGAATATCGATATTTGATCGCTGTGGCAACACACTTGCGACTGCCAGGCGCCTTAATCTCCATCGACTTCAAATATGCGTCTGATAGCGTCAATCATGTATTCCTCAACGCAGTGATGGACCGGATGTCGATTCCACCGACGTTCACGCAAGTGATTATGCAGATCCTTCGTGAGGCAACGTCCAGACTTCCCGTCAACGGCACACTTACAGAACCCACACGCATTGAACGCTCAGTACGGCAGAGCTGCCCACTGTCGTCGGTGCTTATGCTATTGAGATGGAACCACTCATTGGCGGATTACGGCGATGCTTGACAGGTGTTCCACCCGGGATCATGTGTTCCGCTGCCGAGCCTACGCGGACGACTTGGCCCTCGTCGTACGTTCAGCGGCCGACGTACAAGCTGCGAGGCAGTGGAATACCGCCCGCATCTCGTGGTCGTGCGGTAGCGTTCTCGCTTCCCACGCCCGGGTTCCCGGGTTCGATTCCCGGCGGGGTCAGGGATTTTCTCTGCCTCGTGATGGCTGGGTGTTGTGTGCTGTCCTTAGGTTAGTTAGGTTTAAGTAGTTCTAAGTTCTAGGGGACTTATGACCACAGCAGTTGAGTCCCATAGTGCTCAGAGCCAGTGGAATACCCGTTACAGTGCAGGGGCAGGGAGCGCTATGAACGTCGCAAAATCATGTGCGATGAAGATAGGCCGCGGCCTTCCCGCAGACAGCGTAGTCCCCTTCCAACTGGTGGACACCCTTTGCTGTCTCATGTTCGTGTACACGCGACACATTCACAGCACCTCAGCGATCAATTTTCGGGCGCTACTGCAACGCATCCGCGCAAACATACAAAAACACCCACTACGCCCGCTAAATATGTGCAAGAATGTCACTTTCGTCAATATCCATCTGGCAACCCGGGTACCCCACATCCCGCAGATTCTGCCCATCACTACGACAGTGGCAGCCAGACTACAGGAGGCTTGAGGGTATTTTATATGTTCTGGACACATCTTCAAAGTTCAGTATGAAGCTCTCACCTTACCGAAGCGGTAAAGCGGTGTAAGGTGTCTGGTTAACTTGAGAGCCGGGACTACGGCACTTTACACCAATATTAGTGTTACTGGAATGTTGACCACCGAGCTCGCTCCTTTTTCGAGACGCCCACCGACGTCTTTGGCACACATCCCACCTCAGATGTCTCACATCAGCCGTTTATTTTTGGAATAAAGCTACATATGCACCGAACTCCCCATCACCAGGAAGACGACCACCCGCGACGTCTACTGCCTTCTCCGAAAGTACCCACCCCGAAACTACGTCGAAGCACGTCAGCCCCAGGTTTAATGGCGCACAGTTTAGAAAACAATCCACCAACCATACCACACCACTGACACCACCTCGACGTGGTACCTTGTCGTCAAAGGCAAATATACTACAAGACAGAAACTGCATGGCATCGCGCAGATGGAATCACCCTGTGCCTCCAGTGCAATGTCGAAGATACAGATTTAGATCATTTTGAGTGTGGGCCAGCAGCATCTGTCTGGACCCTCGTACATAAGATTGTAGCTTCCTACCTCCAAGTAGCCCTACATCAAGTTTCTCCTACCATCATGATATATCCTGACACGACCTACTTTCCATCGTCTAAGTGTCATTCCATCACACAGATCAGTGGCATGACTATCAACTACATCTCCCGGGACGACATCGTCGATCCGGCGGACTTTTGGAGAAGCCTCCAAGTACAGCATCACACCCTTCGCCGACATCGACACTATGGGGCCACTTTCGCGAACTATTTCGCCAACCCTCCTCGGAGCTGGAATCTCAAAGAACCTTGTCAGCCAAGACTGCAAGATCCCACGTTCCCCTTCTAATGGCCAATGATAGAATGGACGTTGTTCTGATGGCGCGCCAAACTGTAGCATGGTGCAGAAAGTATTCCTAATTTATTTCACTTCTCCTTTCTCCTCATCTTGTAAGCTTTTTTTCCTCACACATGCTTATCCTTTTCACGCATACCTCTCTATCTGCAGCCTATTTGTTTTCTTTCTCCTGTGGCCCCGATAAAAATAAAATAGAAAATGTTGGGTTGCTGTTGATGGTGAGACTGTATACTCATTTACGTATACAAAGAAGATGAGAAAAGAAGAAGGATGTTGAGAAAATATACTTATTTATGTATTACTTTTTCAAGGAATATTGTGTTATTTTATGAAGAACATCGTCTTTTATTTTTACACACTAGAGGTTTTTATTTTTTTCTAATTACCTGCAACTTTTTGCTCACGTAGTAGGTCTTTATTCCTTGTTCTCTACAAGGAAGACATAAATAAAAAAAAAATAAGAAATTGGTACTGCACTTGGCCGTTATAATTTAAGAAAAGGTGGTAAAGCACTTGCCCAAAAAAAGAAAAAATATGTAAGGTGATCGGTGATCGCTCGCAATAAGCTGGCATTCCGGATTCGAGTCCCGGGCATGCACCAATTTTCACTGTCGTCAATCCATTGTGTAGCTGACGGATGTCCATATACGCAATTGTTAATGTATTTCATGTACACCAGTCTAAAGTTCAACATGACAATAATTTTCTCGGATTACGTTGCAAGGTCACTATTAACTTGTGTAGTTTATACTCCGGTGCATTGTCCGAGCAACGGGCCGCCCGTTTGAATGTGTATTCGTTCCCGTACAATGCCAAATAAAACGCTTGCGTGATAAATGAAACGTACCGCGTAATAAGTTAAACCAGCTTACATTTTCTTTCAGAAATGCGTGTATTTTTTGGTGGCAGTAATCCTAACAGTGTCGTTGGAGGCTTTAGTACTTAACTCCGTCATTCGAAATTTTTTCACTACAGAAAATCCTGTCAATCATCTCCCGAACGCCGAAATGACAGATACCGACATTAGTAATCGCGTAGGAACAGAAAGAAACAGTAAAATATCGCTCAACGATGCGTTTCTGTACAGGTAACGCAAAATAATTAGTGTCCTTTCTAGCAGCAGTTTACTGAAGGACATTGAAGCTATGAAGTACATCAAGTGATTTTCCTTTTAACGATGGTTGATCGGATTATCCGACATATGCCGCTTACATTAATCTGTTGTAGAATTGTGGCAAACGTTTTATACTCACTCTTTATGAAGTTTTTAAAGAAGTAAAATCTCCTCTATAAAATCAACATGCAGTCACAAACAGAGATTTTGTGAAACTCAGTTCGTTCAGTTGGGCCACAAGAACTAGAGCACTTTAGACAGCCGCGCCTAGGTCGATATTGTGTTCCTTGACTTCTAGAAGACATTCGCACAGCCATTTAGTGAACAGCGTACAAGCTTACTGAGTGTCGAACCAGGTGTGTGATTAGACTGAGGACGTCCTGGGGGGTACAGGTCAACACGGGACAAAATCGACATTTACGAAAGCAATTTCTAGAGTGCTGCAAGGGAGAATTATAGAGCCATCACTGTTTACAACATCATTTCCATGAAGAAAATATTTGAGAACTCCTTAAAAAAACGCAGATTTGGAGCGCCATAGATAGTGTAGAATCTATATGAGTTGATCATGTGACCTCGCACCCAGACGTAAATCATGTAAGTCGAATCGTATCTGTGTGCCATTACGTTGTATGGAATCAGCGCATTAAGATGGGTCGACGTGGAGGCGGCAAAATATGGCATAAAAGAATTAACGTATCGTAATTTCAAATTTTAAGCCACTAAGCGTGTCACCTACATCTACATCTACATCCGTACTCCGCAGGCCACCTGACGGTGTGTGGCGGAGCGTACTTTGAGTACCTCTATCGGTTCTGCCTTCTATTCCAGTCTCGTATTGTTCGTGGAAAGAAAGATTGTCAGTATGCCTCTGTGTGGGCTCTAATCTCGCTGATTTTATCCTCATGGTCTCTTCGCGAGATATACGTAGGGGGGAGCAATACACTGCTTGACTCCTCGGTGAAGGTATGTTCTCGAAACTTCAACAAAAGCCCGTACCGAGCTACTAAGCGTCTCTCCTGCAGAGTCTTCCACTGGAGTTTATCTATCATCTCCGTAACGCTTTCGCGATTACTAAATGATCCTGTAACGAAGCGCGTTGCTCTCCGTTGGATCTTTTCTATCTCTTCTATCAACCATATCTGGTTAGAATTCCTCCCTGGTGAGCAATATTCAAGCAATGGGCGAACAAGTGTACTGTAACCTACTTCCTTTGTTATCAGATTGCATTTCCTTAGGGTTCTTCCAATGAATCTCAGTCTGGCATCTGCTTTACCGACGGTCAACTTTATATGATCATTGTTCAAATGTGTGTGAAATCTTACGGGACTTAACTGCGAAGGTCATCAATCCCTAAGCTTACACACTACTTAACCTAAATTATCCTAAGGACAAACACACACACCCATGCCTGAGGAAGGACTCGAACCCTCGCCGGGACCAGCCGCACAGTCCATGACTGCAGCGCCCCAGACAGCTCGGCTAATCCCGCGCGGCATGTGATCATTCTATTTTAAATCACTCCTAATGCCTACTCCCAGATAGTTTATGGAATTAACTGCTTCCATCTGCTGACCTGTTATATTGTAGCTAAATGATAAAGTATCTTTCTTCCTATGTATTCGCAGCACGTTACACTTGTCTACATTGAGATTAAGTCGCCATTCCCTGCACCATGCGTCAATTCGTTGCAGATCCTCCTGCATTTCAGTACAATTTTCCATTGTTACAACCTCTCGATATACCACAGCATCATC
This sequence comes from Schistocerca americana, assembly GCF_021461395.2. Lineage (NCBI taxonomy): Eukaryota > Metazoa > Arthropoda > Insecta > Orthoptera > Acrididae > Schistocerca > Schistocerca americana. The sequence continues at coordinate 365,259,959 of NC_060130.1, read as the reverse complement.
CGCAAAAAAGCCTCAGTGAACTTCCGATGTTATCCACAAGGTCATTTATGTATATTGTGGATAGCAAAGGTCCTGCGACACTCCCCTGCGGCACACCTGAAATCACTCTTACTTCGGAAGACTTCTCTCCATTGAGAATGACATGCTGCGTTCAGTTATCTAGGAACTCGTCAATCCAATCACACAATTGGTCTGATAGTCCATATGCTCTTACTTAGTTCACTAAACGACTGTGGGGAACTGTATCGAACGCCTTGGGAAGTCATGAAACACGGCGTCTACGTGGGAAATCGTGTCTATGGCCCTCTGAGTCTCGTGGACGAATAGCGCGAGCTGGGTTTCACACGATCGTCTTTTTCGAAACCATGCTGATTCCTACAGAGTAGATTTCTAGTTTCCAGAAAAGTCATTATACTCGAACATAATGTGTGTTCCAAAATTCTACAATTGATCGACGTTAGAGATATAGATGTATAGTTCTGCACATCTGTTCGACGTCTCTTCTCGAAAACGGGGATGACCTGTGCCCTGCAATTAAAAGTTTAAAGACCAGTATATTAACCCATTTGTTATTCTGCACGTTAATATCTTGGCTGCATATCGGGTGTAAATGGGATTTCTAATATTATACCCCCCTACTCCCTAATCCCCCTGTCCACACTTCTCAATGTCGCCGACGTCATTATGCGGTGGGTGAGATGAAGTGACAACAGCAAAAGAAAAAATCTACAGAAATAAAAATTTAACATTTCTATTATACGCATAAATGTGTAATAGATAACATGAAATCTCTACTTACTGGGCTGCGTCAGAACATTTCGATGTTATCCGGCAATATGAAGTTTTCCGAATGGAGCCTTTGCATGCTACCTGGATGAAGATTGTGACGTAGGCGAATCGCCAACGAAATTAGAGAATCTCGATTGTGGTCTTGAAACGATTGTTTGCATACAAATCGTATTCACGGTGCTCGTTGACAATAAACGAGCGGGTCTTTGTTAGCGACTGAGCATTGCCTGAATGCAGCGTGCCCATTCGTGCAGACTTGGAACCTTTTGTTCTCCAACTGCGACGGCGCTGCCGAGTTTAATGTGCGGCTGTTAAGTATAACTACGTGTGATGAGAGCGATTAAAACATGCTGTTGTGTTTATGTTGTTGCTGACGTTGGAGAAATGGGAGTTGAGATAGCTTAAAAACAGGTGTCTTTACTTGGTGGATCGTGGCCAAAAGCAACAACAGAGCGTAAAGTTCTCTCCGTCAGAGTAGTTAGAATCAGAAATGCCTTATTATCTCACCTGGGTGCGTGGGACACGGTGCGGATGCTTGTGACTGGACACACGACACTGGCGCCCAGTTTAATTTTTATAAAATGTGTGGTCAAACCTCTGGAAGTCGGTCACGCAACCTCACGTGCTGCGCAGTAACATGCGAAACAGAGAGGTAAACCATGCACAGATCGAACCAGAGAGCTGTGTTTACGACCGTCGGTGAAGTTCACCAGCCAGCAAGAGTATGATCAACATGAGGTTTTCCTCCCGACTGGTTCCCCATCTCTGTCCCAGGTGCACAAATGGTTAAAATAATAAGATACATCTAATACAACAAGTTAAAACACGAATATGAACAACACGTGACTTGACCCGTTGCATAATTATAAAAGGACGGAGGATTAGAGCTTGTCAAATAATCAGTGATCATGTCAACAAAGGTGGAACAAAATTTCGAAACAGTGCGATATATTCTAAATACGTACTATCTGTAATAGATAGTTTTCTCCAACATATGTGGTAGTGTTCGAAGACAGTATATGTTCCAAACTCCTACTGCAAATCGATGTCAGTGATACGGATCTGTAATTCATTAGACGACTTCTATGTATTTTCTTGTGTATTGATATGGCCCGTGCAACTTTTCACTTTTTAGGAAAGGAAAGGCTCTGAGCACTATGGGACTTAACAGCTATGGTCATCAGTCCCCTAGAACTTAGAACTACTTAAACCTAACTAACCTAAGGACAGCACACAACACCCAGCCATCACGAGGCAGAGAAAATCCCTGACCCCGCCGGGAATCGAACCCGGGAACCCGGGCGTGGGAAGCGAGAACGCTACCGTCACTTTTTAGATACGGATCTTTTGTCGAGCGAGCGGTTGTGTACGATTGCCAAAAGTGATGCTACTTCAACATTATGCAGCGAAAGGAACCTAATTTGTGTGAATCAGTACCTTCATTGACTGATGTAAGTTTCCTCGCTAAGCCAATGGTATCCGATTTTAAAAAAAAATTATGTTGGCAGCTGTTCATGATTTGAATTCTGAAATATTCACTGCATCTGCTTTGGGGATGGAGTTTTGAGAGATAGTGTTTATTAAGTCCACTATAGGGGCGCTGTCATCGGTAACATTACCTTGGCTGTCTTGCAGTGATGGTATTGGATGTGTGTTGCTGCTGGCGTATTACACGTACGACTAGAATCCTCTTTAGATTTTCTGTCAGTTTTCGAGTCAGAAAAAGGTCGCGGAAGCAACTGAAAGCATTTTGTATTGTTTTCTGTACCGTGAGAGATCTGTTCCATTTCTCATTAACTGACTTGTTACGAAACTCTCAAATGCCATCAATAATATTCCTCTTAATTTAAGCCACATCTAGTCAACACTCACATTATTAGTCCAGAACAAATTCCGACTTCCTGTCAGAAAAGCATCAAACAAATTCTTTTCTGTTTTTTAAAAGGATGTATTTTGGCTTTACTTCGTCAGTCTTGCTACAACGACCTTGTAGCCGCTAATCCCTATATCCATGAAGACGCTATTTACTTAAGATTGTTTGTTGCTGATACGTCTAGTATGTTACCGGAACTATTTCCACTTTGAGTCGTCTATTTAACTAACTATTCTAAACAAATTTCGGTGAAAGAATTTAGTTCAATATTGAGTGATTTTTATGCCTAATACCAACTTCAAACACGTCTTTTCGCTAACGTATGGAGGGTTGATTGTTGTTACCGCTATCTATAATTGTAGGAGTCGTGTAAGCCTGCCTATTAGAAACGAGTCTTCAGTTTTCGTTCAAACTTTTAGCAACTCTAACGTCTGAGCTGGAGTTTCGGTAAAACAAAACCAATATGAATTCATTCCGGTTGTCGAATTTACCGTCCATCCATACTGTCTCACAGCAACTATTTAATTCATTTCACTACAAGGTAAATTACTTCTAACAACAAGAAACACGCCATCACAACTGAAGTTAATCTATCCTGTTGAACACCGTTAGGCCCCTGTCCCTTTCGGTTGCTCTTATCTTTGACTATATTTCAGTAACAACAATGATTTACGGTTGGAGCTTTGGTTTTTTTGTTAACGCAGTTACATCAGCTCACAGGTGTAACACAGATGTTTCCTAGGTCTGCCATAGTCTTGTGTTTTACCTGCACGCTTTGAGACAGAACCATTGTTTGTGCTTCCGCGAGGTACTCTAAACTAAACGTTGAAGTAAAATAATCATCAAATCAAGGATGGACGACTCCCTGAAATGAAACACTCGTTTGGTATTAATAGCCGGGAGTTCGTATCTGGAGAAGTTCGGCCACCAGTTCGCATGTCTTTCCAGCTGACGTCACATTGGGCGACTTGCGTGTCGTTGATGATGAAATTATGATGAGGGTGATGAGCACAACACAACACCCAGTCACCGGGCGGAGAAAATTTCTAACCCGGCTGGGAATCGAAGCTGAGACCGCTGCATGGTACTCTGATGCGCTGACCACATTTTTTTACTACTACCCTTTTTTCGAAAGAAGACCCTACCCCCTTTTCTTTCCTTCTTTTATTGTCGCATTAACGGTAGCTAGAGGAAAGAAAACGAAAAAATATAATCTGATCCCTCTTCAGGTGTTACCATCCTAACTACCCCTCTCCCCTCCGCCAAGGAAACTAAACTAAGAGAACTAAAAGGGGAAATATTTCGACCGTCAATCCTTATTGCCCATAGGAATGATGCATAGGAGATCCCAATAACCATAAAAGAAGTTTTCTATGTAATTATTTATTTGTGTTTTTTATTTTATTTGTATTCTTTTTTTCGAATTATATCCGTTAGTTGGCCTGTACGTGGTTGTGCTTCGTACTGTGAAAGGTGATCACGGGCGCGTAATGAAATACGCCGCTTGTAGAGGCGGGTAGGCGGGGGAGGGGTGGTGTCATGATAGATGCTGTGGGGATATCTTGCTAGGGTTCGTCGATAATCGGGAGACGAGGTGAGTGTACTGTATGCGATCACAACCAGATTCTAGAAGTCGAGAACTGTATGAGGACCATCGTGAAAGAGGTATTCTAAGGTTTATCCTCGACACTAAATGAGGACACTATGTTTTGCAAGAGGGTAGTGTGAGGTCTGAGGCAACAGGAGGAACTCCAGGGTGGATAACAGTCGTTGACGGAACATGGAGGTAACAGTCCATGATGCGTTGGATGAGGAACCAAACGTCCAGTCTTATGGGACACGTAGGATGATGCCCGTCAGTTCAAATGGTTCAAAAATGGTTCAAATGGTCTGAGCACTATGGAACTCAACTTCTCAGGTCATTAGTCCCCCAGAACTTAGAACTAGTTAAACATAACTAACCTAAGAACATCACACACATCCACGCCCGAGGCAGGATTCGAACCTGCGACCGTAGCGGTCTCGCGGTTCCAGACTGCAGCGCCTAGAACCGCACGGCCTCTTCGGCCGGCTAAAATGGTTCAAATGGCTCGAAGCACTATGGGACTTAACATCTGAGGTCAACAGTCCCCTAGACTTAGAACTACTTAAACCTAAGGACATCACACACATCCATGCTCGAGGCAGGTTTCGAACCTGCGACCGTAGCAGCAGCGTGGTTCCGGACTGAAGCGCCTAGAACCGCTCGGCCACACCGGCCGGCGTGTCCGTCCGTATCGTCGAGTTTGCAGTCAGAGCAAAGTGACGAAGAAGCCTGTCTTATGTGATAAAGTCGACAATTGGCCGGTAATCTATCACCGACAACGACACACCACAGGGAAGTACGTTCGATGGTGAAAAGGGTGGATGGACGCACCTCCAAACCATCGGACAGTTTGCGTCTTTGTGTCATACCTCTATGGGCTACGAGGGATGTACGACGCAAACAAGAGATAAAAGTTCATCATGAAGGGAGTGCGGGTGATCGGGTGATCGTTGCTAATGCAGCTGAGTTCAACGAAGGAAACTACCATATCGTACATCCGTGAGATAGATGCTGTATCGATTGGCGGTTGGAGAGAAACTGGTCAGAGGATATCCAAGAGACTGCATGTTAAAGAGATAAAGCACACCCAGCAGTGCAGCAGCGTAGTATGTACAAAGAGCACAAAAGAACGTGCTCGCATGATGAAGAGTCCAAGGCCGCTTTTTAGAGTGGGCGGGGTTAGAGTGTTGTGTTGGACCTAGAAAAGGGCCCCCGTTTGCACAAAGTATCCAAATGCTGAATGGAGTTGACGACCAAGGAGTAAAGATCTGGGTAACATGTACAGGTTTAGGAGCCACATGCCGCCTGCTGTGGCCGAGCGGTTCAAGGCGCTTCAGGGTGGAACCGCGATGCTGCTACAATCGCAGGTTCGAATCCTGCCTCGGGCATGGATGTGTCTGATGTCCTTAGGTCAGTTAGGTTTAAGTAGTTCTAAGTCTAGGGGACTGATGACCTCAGATGTTAAGTCCCATAGTGCTCAGAGCCATTTGAACCATTTCGAAGCAGCCACATACATGTTGATATAGGACACACATTGTAGTTGGTTTAAGCTACAGTGGGCGTGATAGGAAACATGGACTGCTAAAGCCGAGTATAAGACAATGCTGCTGTGTGGTGTGTGGAGCCCGTTGTGCAGAGCCTCTAAAGTCGACCCCTAGTTAACAAAAGATAGTACTGACGTGGAGCAGGTCCTTTAGCGCCTCCTGGAGTCCACCCTCAACATACATGATCATCGATTTGCGGAATTTAAGGATGTTACCTGAAATATGCCTGTCCCGCTAGATCCAGTACATGACGTCACTGAATTTCTGTGTGTGCAATTGCATACAGTACCGTGGGCATTGTGCATTCTTGATGCACAGAGCTGAATATGGGGATCAGTCCAACAAGTCTCCCATCGACCTAGACCATGGAGACAGCGTGAAGCAAATGACATCCACAGAGACTATTGGGAACCCCTAACACATTGCGACCATGAGGGGCAATGGGTGTCGAACGTGATAGAAGATACTCGTAAAATCGATGGAGACCAGTGCCGAGGGGAGACGACAGACTGCAGCTATCGCGATGAGGTCACGACATTCTGCCAAAGCCGTCTGGAAAGTAGGACACAACAACATGCAGTCTATTATGGTGAAAGGACCAAAGTTAAGACTTTGTGTATACACGCCACTAACAGGCGCATATAGATTTCATAATCCACGTTCTTTAATGCTAGGGGTTGGTATGGGGAGACATTTGTTCCTCCCTGTGGCATAAGCACCGTTATAAGAACGTCACTTAGAAACTCGGGTGGTATTTGGAAGGACCGAGTAATGACCTCCTGAAGCGTCTCCGTCCAGCGAGGGAGTATTAAGGTTCTGAACACCCTGCAGAACTCCACCAGAAGAGCATTTGGTCCTGGGTACTTGTTCTTCGCCCCCTTGCCGATCGCATCCACCACCTCGTCCCTGGTGATGGCAGACATCATTGACGCCGATTCTGCAATGGAAAGGGTTCATTCGGGAGTGGGTGGAGGTCGTTAGGAAATGGAGCCGCCGCTGGATCGTCGTCGTAAAAGTGGCGGTAGTGGTTGGCACAGGCAGACATTACCAACACTTGCGTTGTGTGGCATCACTGGAAGTGGTGAGGGTAGAGACGAAAAGGTTATGTTGCTACATCAGAGCTTATGGTCCCCTTCTCGAACATTTAGGGGGCTTAGGTGACCTGTGTGTGCAGATGTGGTGCCAGTTCCCTCCAGTGACCTACGAAGGCCTCAATGCTTTCATGCCACGACGCGTCGCCATTGCTTTACGTACTAGAGGTGAACATACTGACTATTAGGTAGGTGGTCATAATGTTCCGGCTGATCAGTGTAGCAATGAAAAGTGGTTATACCATGTTGTTCTTACAGCGAATGTCATTAATTTATGGTCACAATAATGTGATTCATTTGTTCGTATAATAGATATTTTTTATTAGTTAGGGTATGACATCTGACGTCCGACACCGTATCAACTACCGGAACACAAACACACTGAAGAGTTAAGGAAACTGGTGCACCTGCCTAATACCGTGTACGGCCCTCGCGAGCATGCAGAAGCGCCGCAGCACGACGTGGTATGGCCTCGACTAATGTCTAAAGTAGTGCTGGAGGGAACTGATACCATGAATCCTACAGGGCTGTCCGTAAATCCGTAGTAGTACGAGGGGTGGAGATCGTCTCTTCTGAACGGCACGTTGCAAGGCATCCTACATATTCTCAATAACGTTCATGTTGGGGGAGCTTGGTGGCCAGAGGAAGTGTTTAATCGCAGAAGAGTGTTCCTGGAGCCACTCTATAGCAATTCTGAACGTCTGGGGTGTCCCATTGTCCTGCTGGAATTGCCCAAGTCTGTCGGAATGCACTATGGACATCAATGGATGCAGGTGATCAGACAGGATGCTTACGGACGTGTCACCTGTCAGAGTAGACGTATCAGGAGTCCCATATCACTCCACCTGCACACGCCGCATACCATTACAGAGCGTCCATCAGCTTAAACAGTCCCCTGGTAACATGTAGGGTTCATGGATTCATGAGGTTGTCTCCATACCCATACACGTCCATCTGCTCGATACAATTTGAAACGAAACCAGGCAACATGTTTCCAGTCATCAACAGTCCAATGTCAGTGTAGACAGTCGCAGGCGAGGCGTAAAGCCTTGTGTCGTGCCGTCATCAGGGGAACATGAGTGGGCCTTCGACTCCGAAAGTCCACATGTTGACGGGCCAGAACTGAAATCTGCAGCAATTGGCGAACAGGTTTGCACTTCTGCCACCTTGAACGATATGTTCAGTCGTCGTTGATCTTTTTCCGGCCGCAGCGATGTCGGAGATTTAGTGTTTTACCGTATTCCTGATACTCAGGGTACTCGTGAAATTTTCGTACGATAAAATCTCTGCTTCATCTCTACCTCGGCGATGTTGTGTCCCATCGCTCGTGCGCCGACTGTAACACCACTTTCAAACTGCCTTAAATCTTGATAGCCGGCCATTGTAGCAGCAGTAACCGATCTTATAACTGCGCCAGACACTTGTTGTCTTACATAGGCGTTGCCGACGGCAGCACCGTGTTCTGCTATACCAGTTTCTTTGGTACTTCAGTGTAGTTGCATTATACACCGCCATGTTACACGTTACAATTCGGAGGCCTCTAGTGGCAGAGGCTTGCGAATACGTAGTCCTGAAGAATGAAGATTTAGGGTGTTGATAACGTTTGTTTTATTTCAAAATTTTAAGAAGATTTATATAAAACATTGGGAGGCTTTATATTTCAGCATGTCCTCTTAGATACAGAATGTGTAAGACGTTTCCCCCCCGCCACACACCGTTCGGTGAACTAGGGAATACAAATGTGGATGTAGATTAACGGATATCCTTTATGATTAATTCCTTATGTTCAGAAGCGCTGGGTAGCCGCGCGGTCTGGGGGGTCTTGCCAGAGGTTCGAGTCCTCCCTTGGGTATGGGTGTGTGTGTTGCCCTTAGCGTAAGTTAGTTTAAGTTAGATTGAGTAGTGTGTAAGCCTAGGGACCGATGATCTCAGCAGTTTGGTCCCATAGGAACTCACCACAAAATTTTCCTCATATTCGCATCCTTCCTGAGTTCCATGGGTCACTTCCCGTGCTCTGGCACCTGTAGATATCACCAACTGAAAGTACCGCATATGGTTGATTGGATTGCATCTTCTCTATGGTTTCAGCATGCCAGGAAGGAGAGTGTTGAGAGGCCAGCTATGAGAGTTAGAGTACTTGTGCCGGCCGCGACGAATGAAGACTGTAAAACCGTTTCGCATCTTTGCTGACACACTATTGTGAAATAATGTCCCTCATTACTGTGTCACCTGCGTGAATCCTGTCATGTACGATTGACAAGGCACATCAATTCTGACGAAGTTCCTAAATTCCTGTGGATCTTCGGGTCTCAACTCCTTCATTAACAGGGAGTATACGATCCTGTATTCACCCCTCCTTCCCAGCCAGGGTCTAACCTAATGCCTACTCCTGACATCATGTCGTGCCGGCCGGAGTGGCCGAGCGGTTCTAGGCGATACAGTCTGGAACCGCGTGACCGCTACGTCGCAGGTTCGAATCCTGCCTCGGGCATGGATGTGTGTGATGTCATTAGGTTAGTTAGGTTTAAGTAGTTCTAAGTACTAGGGGACTGATGACCTCAGAAGTTAAGTCCCATAGTGCTCAGAGCCATTTGAACCCTTTTTGAACATCATGTCGTCGTTCTGCCCTTCTCCTACTGACTAAGGCGGGCACTGACACTTGCATATGGGGCATAGATAATTGTTTCCTCCATCTCTAAAACGCTGTGAAACGTAAACGCAGATATTGCTTGTACTAGCACCACATAAAACGAACACTTCAGTCCATAATTCTGTATAATCGTGATGTAATTTCTTTATAGCTGCACAAGATAGCAATAACTGATTAATAAATACCTCTCAAAAGTTTCAGTATGAGTAAACATCACCTTTGCAAAATTATCACACCCAACGCCGTAAACAAGTCTCTGGTTCCGAAATGTACCATTATGGCGCTAGGGTAGACATGTATACGACCAGTGTGTCATGTAATACCCGTTTAATGCCCCAGACTTGCATCTGTGGGCCATCAGCGCTGCATCCTACAGCAGGGGTTTTGGTTCGTAGCCATGTTTGGGTACTTCCTGCACTGGGTCCACCGCTAGCTGCTTTCCGATCATTGCATTTGAACGTAGCGGAGCAGCCGGTTTAAACTGAAGATCGCTGACGCTGGGTGCTTCTGTCTTAGGCGTGACACAACTTTACATTTAGCTTCTTGTGTGACCGCTAGTCCAGCCAGCTTCCTCCTGCTGGCAGTCGTCTCCTGCTGCGTGCTGAACCAAGCAAGCAGAGCTGCCCGGGGCAACACGCGCCACTCGAGCATCGAGCACTGACTATTACTCAACCACGTTATTACTGCAGTTGCCCGTATTCGGCAATACGTGGTGACGTTACAGTAAACGAGTACAGAGGTGACTATGCAAAACGCATCGCAGTGTCAATGCTTTCAGGTTGTGTATATACTATCAACACCAATAACTGATCCACAGTATATCAAGACAACGCCTACGCTGCTGTTTGAATTCTGTCAAATAAACCTGCTGTTATTTTAACTGCCTGTACGATTACACGATAGGCAGTTAGCTGGTTCTCCGAACTTACTGCACATTCTGCCATAATGAAATGCCATCGTGACCTGTTGCAATGTCTCAACAGTCAGGAACACTTTGTCCCCGCTACAACCTGTTATACAACTTAGGCTATTATCTGTTAGGCAATCAGACTACATTTTAAATATAATCAATAAATCCATTCAATGGCGGTAACAACTTGTTTCAGTGGTTTTATAAATCAACGCCAAACATATTGTGATTCGGATTTTGTCTGGATATTAATAGACCTTTTAAATGAAAAGTGATTTCTGTCTGATTATCAGTGACTGAAACTGAACAATCTGATTTGAATTGCGTGTAACAAGCTACCATTTTTGAAATTACTACACATTTTACTTGTAACAGCTTAATTCGCTACGTTTTCCACCACTCTCCATTTCAAGTGACTTGTTGTTTAACTTCAAAAATGGTTCAAATAGCTCTGAGCACTATTGGACTTAACAGCGGAGGTCATCAGTCCGCTAGAACATAGAACTACTTAAACCTAACTAATCTAAGGGCATCACACACATCCATGCCCGAGGCAGGATTCGAACCTGCGACCGTAGTGGCCGCGCGGTTCCAGACTGAAGCGCCTAGAATCGCTCGGCCACTCCGGCCGGCGTTTAACTTAATTGTACCCATTATGGCACAGTAAAAGTGTTTTATACACTACTGGATGAGTCGCTAATCTGTCTTCCGGACGCATCAGCAAGAAGAATGTAATCTTTGTTTAACAACTAAGTAACGTAAAAACCTCGTAAAACTACAGAAGTCCAGAGTAAGTTGTAAGAGCCGTTATCCACCATGTGGATAAGTCCCTGATGTAACGAAACGTATTTATGATTTTTAATGAAATGTTTATGTTACATTTGTGACTCTGATAGAAGTACTATAGCAAGTGTGACTACTAGTATTATAATGGTGAGAAGTTAAAGGAAAAAGTGAACATTGGGCAATGGTTGGATTCCTTGCAAACCCTACCAAATGCTGAAATATGACCACTTTCGAAATTCGCACCTACGAAATCATTCTTTTGAAAGACAACGAACCCATAGCGATTGCAAAAGAAAAGGGTAAGTTAAATTAATTATGAATATTTTTAATGCATTTCAGCAAGAGGTATTTGAATTAATCCTTTCAGATTAAACGTGGAATGATTGTCTACGTCCAGTAATGTCCAAGAAGTACGGATTACTTTTATGAGTACATGATAATTTTACTTAGTCATTACATCCAACGAAGAAAATATTCAAGTTTCAGACATCAGTGTAAATGTATCTGATGTGCGATTCTTCGTTCTGTGAAAACTATTGTTTGTTGATTCAGCGGTTTACGGAATATGAACTGGATACCTTAAACGCATACATGGACGATACAAAACACTAGGACCACATGTTTAATAGCGTTCTGGTCCGCTTTTAAAACGCAGTACAGCAGCGATTCTGGTTGGCATAGATTCTACACGTTTTTGATAGGTTTTCAGGAGTACGTAGCAGCAGATGTGTACCCACAGGTCACCAAATTCCCGTGAATTACGGGACGGTGGTTTGTAGGCACGCAGCTGGCACCTGATATGTGTTCCAATGGTTATAGATGAGTGGCATTTGCTGGCTAAGACATCAATGTAAGTTCACTGTAGTGTTCCTCAAACCACTGCAGCATGATTCTGACCTTGTTTCCCGGAGAATTATCCTACTGGAAGATGACATCAGTTCAAAATGGTTCAAATGGCTCTCAGCACTATGGGACTTAATATCTGAGGTCATCAGTCCCCTAAGACTTACAACTACTTAAACCTAACTAACCTAAGGACATCACACACATCCATGCCCGAGGCACGTTTCGAACCTGCGACCGTAGAGGTCACGCGGTTCCAGTCTGAAGCGCCTAGAACCGCTCGGCCACAGCGTCCGGCATGACATCAGTATCAGAGAAGACTTCAAGCACGAAGAAATGCTGGTTGTCTGTAATGATGTTTACGCAGTTCACTGCTGTCATGGTGTCTCCGAGTACTACCATAGGTCCCATAGAAACCCAGCTCAGTGTACCCCATAGAATAATTCTGCTCTCACAGCCCTGCACCTTTGGCGCGGTTCACGTTTCGTGCAGCCATTCGCCTGGATGACGGCGTGTATTGATCCACGGTGAAAATTCAGTGACGATGTTCCCACTGTCGCCGTAACTGACGATGTCGTTGAGGTAACACAAGAACACGTAGAGAGAGTGTGATGCGTAGCTCTATGTTCAACAATGGTCCTTCAACGGTGTACTCCGAAACACTTGTGGCTGCACCAGCATTGTACACTGTTATCAAATCTGCCACAGATCGCTGCCTATCCTGGATTACAAAGGTTGAGACGTGTACGTCCAATACCATATAGCACTTTCCATAGGTGCTCATGACAGTAGTATGCAAACGGCTCCGGCTTCGCCGTTTCAGAGATTCTCGTTTCCAGCTGAAGTGCCACAACAATGTGCTCTTTGTTAAAACCACTTAAAACAGTGGGTTTCCCAATTGATGGCCAGTATCTTGTCTACAAAGAATGTTCGTTCGCAACATCACCAGGAGGTATTCAACCTCTCGTTGGTCAATGGTCATAATGTTTTGGCTCATCAGTGCATTTGCTAATAGTTTGGTAAGCAATAAGATACCTCTTCATCTGACATTAAATTTGAAGCCATTCTGAGACTGGGTGCAGTTCTTGCCTTCTCCGCATTTAAAGGCAGTTTATAATCTTACACTGTCCTCACAGCGAGCTCTGTAGTCATAATGTGTAAAGCTTTTATCTGGGAGTGCTACGTTTCACCTTGTAACTACCTCAGGTCCAGTATGCACGGAGCATCCTTCTATCTCATCGGTGAGCATTACTTCTCTAGGGAGATATTTAGTACGACATGCGAAACGTTATATTTAGTACGGCATTTAATGTACTCAGCGTGTACGTGCAGTAAATGAATGTTTTAGCATACATGGTTTCCTAAACACAGAATTTTGTGTACAACTGAAAATAATACACAGGTACGTTTGTGTGTCGTTAACTTGTTTACTTAAATTTATTCGGTGAATTGAAATATTCGTGACTCACAAACATCTGTCTATAGTTGTATGCGCTGTGTATAGATTTCACTGATGTATTTACCGGAAAGAAATATCGCATTTCCGCAGTCAGCTACTTCTTCAGGCTTGAATTGGTTTTGCCTTTCTTTGGACTTTATTTCCGAACAGACAGCAGAACTGGTCGCTTGCGGCGTCCCACGAGAGTACACATACGCACAATGCCAGTTGGAAGGCGATGGGCTGTTCGCTGCGTAGCCTCTGACATTTTATGGCCTGCTTGCTCAAAACAAGCTGAAGCGCCAGGCGGAAGGTGAGACACTGCTTGCCTTCCAAGGACAGTGTAAATGTCACACTCAAAAAAATAGTTTTGACTGTTTTGTCTTTTCCTCGTGATTGATAAAAAGTAGGTACTGGAAAGGACAGTCAGTTCAATTTCTGACAAAATACTTTAACCAAAACCCTATTCGTCATCTTTAGATACTACGACCCATGATCTCTAAAAATTTCATTACGTCTGAAGATAAGAGCCTAGATAATTCCGTGAAAACGTTCGGAGAAAACTATAATGAATAATCAGGACTACCTGTGACATCTGTCTTCTGAGGTATTTCTTGCCTGCCTATGAACTGATCTAAGTAACCTTCTATTATGTTTAGGTATGTATTATTTACAGTGTTCTCTGCCAATATTCCGTCATCACTCCATTATAAGGCGTTTATTATTAAATACCTTGAGATAAGTGTCAATCATTTCTGTAAGAAATGAATGTATTTTGTCTCACTGTTATTAACGAATATGTATGATAAACGCACCTTAACAAGTTTATATACACTTATGAATCAACCATTGTGACAATCTGGTTAGTAATTTGCCCACTTTCGGAATGTAACGCGGCAGTGATTAATAACTTGCTGCCCACTTTTGGAATGTAACGAGGCGGTGGTTCTGAGTGGCATGGATTCAAGAAGTCCTTGTTAGGTTTCCGGTGGTATGTAGCACCGGGTGCCTCAGCACAGGTCACACATTTCCCATGAATTACGAGCCAGTGTTTGTGGGTGCGGTGCTGGCCCCACAGGTGTCTTCCATTGGGTTCAGATTAGGTGAAATTGTAGGCCAAGACATCAATGTGAGTTTATTACTATTATGCTTCTCAAACTCTGTAGCACTATTCAGGCCTTGTGACACAGACACTTATCCTGCTGGAAGATAGCACCGCATCACGAAGACATCAAGCATTAACCAATGCAAGTGGTCTGAAGTAATGTTCAAGTAAATCACCGCCGTCACGGCGTCTTGTATTACTACAACAGGTCATACGGAATACTACGTGAATATCCCCAACTAGCGTAACACTGCACCGAGCGACCTGCGTCCATGGTACCGTGCCAGTTTTGAACAGCGGTTCACCTGGATGACGACGTATGCGGACACGACCATCGACCTGGTATAATAAGAAACATGGCTCATCCGACCAAGCGATTGAATTGTATTGTATTGTATGGAACTGGGGACCTAGAAACGACGGAGAGGCTTCGTCCTTGCCGTAGTCCTCAGTATTTCACAACTCCCAACTGGCTACAGCAGTCCACTCACCCCGCCACCGCCCCACAACGAACCCAGGGTTAGTGTGCGGTTCGGCGCCCAGTGGACCCCCCCCCCCCCCTTCCCCACCACCGGGAACGTCTCACATCAGACGAGCGTAACCCCAAATGTTGGCGTGGTAGAGTAATTATGGTGTACGCGTACGTGGAGACAGAGTTTGTGCAGCAGTCGCCGACATAGCGTAACGGAGGCGGTATAAGGGGAAGCAACCCGCATTCGCTGAGGCAGATGGAAAACCGTATTGAAAACCATCCACAGACTGGCAGGCACACCGGACCTCGAGACTAATCCGCCGGGCAGATTCGTGTCGGGGACCGGCACGCGTTCCCACCCGGAAAGAAGTGCGGCTAACCGAGCTGACTGACGAAGCGATACGGTCTCATTTATACACGCGCGAATATAAATTATTCGCGCCCACTGAAACCGGAACTGACGATGTCGTCAGGTCAACATAGGAACATCTAATGAGTAGCTGCTGCAGGTCCTGATGTTCAGCAGCGTATACTGCACAGAGTGCACCAAACCTGTTGTGCCGGCACTAGCGTTGTAATGTGTCGTCACATCTGCGGCAGACTGCCGTCTGTCCTGCTTGACGTAGCGGGCAAGCCGCCTATCTCCACGTTCTGTGATGAGGTGCGGACGATAAAAATCTTATCACTTGTGGTGGTTTCACTGTGCTTCTGCCACTTTCCATAGACCCTCACGATAGTAGCATGCGAAAGCCGACCAGCTCCTCTATTTCCGAGATGCTCGCTACCTGCGGTTGGGAAATAGCTATCTGCCATTTGTCAATGTCGCTTACGTCAGTAGATTACCCTATTGCGGTCCTTCTCGTTGCAAGAATGAATCTCGGTTCGCCTCTGCTCCATTTATATACAGGGTTATTCATACGTACCTCCAGGTTTTCATAAGATGACGTCAAGACGAACAGAAATATCACAAAAATCAGTTGTTAGAGCATCTTTCCAAGTTCCCATTCTTAATACGCGCCGTGATGTAGTTGTAGAGCGGACAGTTAGCATACCAGACGTAGCAGAACATCCACTCCATATTGTTGAGTGGAATTAGCCCACGCCAGCAGAAAGGAAACCATAGTAGCAGGATATCTATTATGTACTAACTAAGCAACAGTTTCAGTGTCTGTATCTAGGTTGCTCCACTGTCACAGCACTCTAGCCGCCTTTAGCGATAAATTCGAAAATTAAAGATGGCAGGCAACGAGACATTAAAAAAAGTTAAAATTGGCGGGCAATTCGAAACAAGCCAAATGTCACGCAAATAAAATAGGGGAATTAGAAAGCAAAAGTGGTGAAATTTAAAAATCAAAGATGGAGAGTAGGAAATAGAAAAAGGAAATTCGAGAAAATCAAAGATGATCTTGTTGTAAAATTTTAAATCACTGGTGGGAAATTTAGAAATCCTGTTAGGTCTTTTGTGCATTTTGCTTCAACTCCCCTCCATCCTCTTCCCAATCAACCACATCGAAGTATTGAGAGGAGGTATCTAATCAGAATTAAATGTATTTGAACGAATCCAGCTAGTTCAATTGTGCTTTATACTCCCACCCCGTTCTCTCCTACCACATAGCTCCCACGATTAATAACATAGCATTAGAAATCCGGAACCAGCAGAACTCTGTTAATGGAACTTTAAAATGCCTCTCCCCTGCCCCTCCCCTCCCCCATCCATATC
The DNA here is from genome assembly GCF_021461395.2 of Schistocerca americana. NCBI lineage: Eukaryota > Metazoa > Arthropoda > Insecta > Orthoptera > Acrididae > Schistocerca > Schistocerca americana. The sequence goes on along the minus strand of NC_060130.1, from coordinate 365,243,153 downwards.
TCCAGCCAATCATGCATCAGTATTAAAAACGGAGATGGCAAAAATAAACCATATGAGTTAATGGAACATTGAAAGTACTCTCCTCCCGTCCTTTTCCCCTGTCTCTCACCAATCACAGTGTAGTATTAAAAATGCAAGACGCAAGATGTTGCAAATAGACCTGTTGTGTGCGTTATATCCACTCCTCTTTCTAACCAGCCAGAATGTAATATTAAGATGATGCGTGAAAATAATGTGATACGGCACTATTTCCGACGTAGACATCAAGTCACACTCCTTCCTCCTTGTCCCCCACCCTATATCCAGCCAACCGTAGAGATATATTGAAAAACGCAAGATGATGGAAACAAACCAGTTGTGCTATATACACCACGCTCTTCTTCCTACCAACTAGTCAGAGCGTAGTATTACAAAGTGCTACCAGATATACAGTTAAAAATTACGTAATCACAACTTTAAAATCCAAGACACGCATTATTTATGTAAAATGGTGCGCGTACACACACACTCTACATACTGTTCCACCTCCCTCTCCACCGCTACAATCTGAGCCTAGAATTAAAATGAAAGAGGTGATTACAGTGTAGTTTTATTTAAACTGTGATCAAAAGTGTCCAACTAACATCAATAACTTATATTAAAAAGATCTGATATGGATCTCTCCTCTCCTCCAATAAGAGACCATTATTAAAATGAAAGAGCCAATTACAATGAAGCCTCATCTGGGCTGTGCTCAAGTGCACCCGAACAACGTGAATCCATACATACCATCAAAAGGCATGTACACCATGTGATCAAAAGTATCCGGACACCTGGATGAAAATGACTCACATATTCGTGGCGCCCTTCATCGGTAATGCTGGAATTCAGTGTGGTGGTGGCCCACCCTTAGCCTTGATGACAGCTTACACTCTCGCCGGCATACGTTCAATTAGGTGCTGGAAGGTTTCTTGGGGAATGGCAGCCCATTCTTCACGGTGTGCTACACTGAGGAGAGGTATCGATGTCGGTGGGTGAGACCTGGCACGGACTCGGCGTTCCAAAACATCCCAAAGGTTGTCTATAGGATTCAGGTCAGGGCTCTGTGCAGATCAGTCCATTACAGGGATGTTATTGTCGTGTAACCACTCCGCCACAGGCTATTCATTATCAACAGGTGCTCGATCGTGTTGTAAGATGCAATCACCATCCTCGAATTGCTCTTCAACAGTGGGAAGCAAGAAGGTGCTTAAAACAGCAATGTAGGGCTGTAGTGTGATAGTGCCACGCAAAACAACAAGGGGTGCAAGCACCCTCCATGAAAAATACTACCACAATGTAACACCACCGCCTCCCAATTTTACTATTGGCACTACACACGCTGGCAGATGACGTTCACCAGGCATTTGCCATACCCGCCACCCTGCCATCCGATCGCCACATTGTGTACCGTGATTTGTCATTCCACACAACATTTTTCCACTGTTCAGTCGTCCAATGTTTACGCTCCTTACATCAAGTGAGGCATCGTTTGGCATTTACCGGCGTGATGTGGCTTATGAGCAGCCACACGACCATGTAATCCAAGTTTTCTCACCTCCCACCTAACTGTCATAGTACTTACAGTGGATCCTGATGCAATTTGGAATTCCTGTGTGATAGTTTGGATAGATGTCTGCCTATTACACATTACAACCATCTTCATCTGTCGGCGGTCTCTGTCAGTCCACAGACGAGGTCGGCCTGTACGGTTTTGTGTCCCTTCAGGCTTCACTATTACGTCGGAAACAGTGGACCTAGGGATGTTTAGGAGTGTGGAAATCTCACGTACAGGCGTATGACACAAGTGACACCCAATCACCTGACCACGTTCGAAGGTTGTGAGTTCCGCGGAGCGCCCCATTCTGTTCTAAATGGTTCAAATGGCTCTAAGTACAATGGGACTTAACATCTGAGGTCATCAGTCCCCTAGACTTAGAAGCCCTTAAACCTAACTAACCTAAGGACATCACACACATCCATGCCCGAGGCAGCATTCGAACCTGCGACCGTAGCAGCAGCGCGGATCCGGACTGAAGCTTCTGGAACCGCTCAGCCACAGCGACCGGCCATTCTTTTCTCTTACGATGTCTTATGACTACTGAGGTCGCTGATATTGAGTACCTGGCAGTAGGTGGCAGCACACTGCACCTAATATGAAAAACGTATTTTTTTTGGGGGTGTCCGGATACCTTTGATCACATAGTGTATATATGTATGTGTGTATGTGTATTCAACATCTCCTCCTAAACCTCTGGAACGAGTTCAACTAAACTTGGTACACATGTCACTTACGGTCTGGAAAGAATCGCTGTGGGGTAAGAATCACCAATCCATCAAAGGACTGGCAGTTAAAAAGCAGTGTATCCCACGACAAGTGAATACCCACAATTTATTTATTCAGTATTCGAAATGGAGGGCACTTTGATACTTGCAACAAAATTTACACATAAATTAAAACCATTACGAGACTTTTTCTGCTTCACAACCAACAAAAAATGATGAGGAATAAAAATTTTCTCGGTTACTACATTTTCGTTGTTCAGGCAGTAAAACTACTATATTAAGGATGAGGTTATAATTCGTTACCTCTTTACTACTAATTTTATTTCGAACACAGATTGTACATAATATTCACATATACCGCTGAACGCTACCGCTAAATTGTATCCTTGTACGACACACAGTTCAGGAGACAAGACGCCATAAACAAAAAGACGCGTGAGAAACTGACTCATCATGCATAACTTTTAAATTTATTCCTTCTTTGCGAGTACCTCTATTCGCAATAGTATCGCAGCCAATGTCCACATATGTCACTGAAAGTATCTACAAAATATATCATTGTACGTTACATTGTTCAAGACATACGACGCCATAAACATTGAGCTGCATGAAAATTAACTTGCAGGGCGAAATTCGCTACAGATACAGGTGACATATGTGTACAATTACGAGTGAAATATGCTAAATATGCGTGAAAGATATCCGACATGTGCATATGTGGACAAAGCCACCTGTAGAAGGCTCATTCTAAACTCACGGAAAGAACTGAATTTCTATTTTTATCCAGATTCGTCACAAATACTAGTTACGATCAGGAATGAAATACTGTGTGGTAAGATCGAACAGTCTCTTATTGGAATTGGGGTAATAACGTGTAGAGAGATGTGGGAAAGAGGAGATAAACACAGATAGGAGAGAGGAGGAGATGGGCAGAAAGAGGGGGAGGTTATATGGACAGACAGAGGGAGAGGTGAGATGGACAGAGAAGAGGGAGGGTAGGAGTTGCATGGAGAGAAGGAACAGGGCGTGAGAGACGGAGAGACGAAATAGGAGGAGATGGCCCGAGAGAGGGGGGGGGGAAGAGGATGAATGGCGAGAGGATGGACGAGGAGATGGTCTTGGAGAAGGGCGATGACGTGATGGTCAGGGAGAGGGGGAGGTGAAAATGGACAGGGAGTGGAGAGAGAAGGAAATCTACACAGAAAGAAAACAGGAGGAGACTGACGGAGGCAGGGCAGGGAAAGAGAATGGCAGAATGAAGCGGAAGGATGTGACGGACACGTCGAAGACAGGAATAAAATCATGCTCAGACAACGCCAGAAACTCAGCTCGCTGTATATAACAACAAATACGTCACACACCTCCCCTTTCCTCTTCCCTCCTCTCCTCACCTCTGCTCTCCTCTCCTCTCCGGTCCTTTGCCCTACTCTCCTCCAATCAGCGCCTAGTATTACTATTGCAGTGTAGCTCCATCTGGGCCGTGGGCAAAAGTATTAGAAATATTTGCCAAGAACCATGTCAAAGTATCTGAAATGCCTAATATTCCGGAAGTGTTGTCAGTTATGTTTTCAATATTGACTTCCAAAATAATCGCTTATATACTGCAACATTCATCACATCGGTAAACTTCATTCCAAGCTATATGTAATTCACTGTGGAATATTGGAAAAAGTGTATAATATATTCTCTTGGACTTTTTTTTTTTTGTATCGGTATGCATTCGATAGCATGATTATCTTACACGTTCCAAAACGCCATGCATAGATACGGGTTTTTCTGGTGCTCGTACCTCTGGGTCTGTTGGCGATAAACAGGTAGGGCAAGTGTTCTGGATAGCGATTGGGCTAAGAACAATTTGTGTATAGAACACAAGGATGGTCTTAGTGTCACCATCCTACATGACAGGCTCAAAATACGTTTGGGCAAATGGAGCAAATCCATTGGTTCTGTATACATTATATGTGGTCTAATGTGAGCTTCATGAGACTAACGGAGGCACCATTAGTTCACACACAGTTCCTCGAAAAATCATCTGAAAAGGTTTTTTACTATATTTTCGCCGTCACTAGCGGACCATAACCTAGCCGCATATTCCGAGACGGCTATGCACAGCAAACGGCTGTAAATGTTACGATGTACTCCCAAGATCCAAATCTCGAACAACTTCCGTAGTAAATTTTTCTATCTTAATGTCACAACACGTGTGTCTCGAGGATTTTGTGACATAACTGGGATCTTTTTATTTGATTCGCTATGATTAACATTCAGTGCAGCACGTCTCATCTAATAGCTTACGTAAGTGGAGTTAGTATGAGGGGAGACATAATTTCTTGGAAACTGGTGGAGATAAGAATTTTCAGAGGAGAATCCCTTCACCCATCCATTGCTGACTTAGCTGTCGAATAATATTATATACAGTATTTCCATATCTATTTCACCATAATCATACCTCTGCTTTATACACCATAGTAGATTTCCTGTTTTGAATAAACTAAGGCATTGTGTGGAGGACATATGTAAAGTGATAATACTTGAAATTTATTCAACTGCTGATGGGTACTGTCTTCACCTAACATTTCTTTACATCGCCAGTTTAGCAGGGGAACGAAAATAATCCATCACAAGAAAAAAACAATCGATGATAAGTATTACACAAACTGCAGCAGCAATCGGAACAATGGCTCACTAGAAAGTATAATCAGCTAAACCAATATCTAATAAAAGTATCATCACATGAAAATCATAGTTTTCAGACAAAGAAGATGGTGTTCGATTTTAGGAAAGAATACAGTATTTCATTACGAAGTGTCACTAAATTGCAGAACGTCACACATTGTTTATACACACATAAGTCACCAAAGACAATAACAGGGAAAGATGTAACATCTCCAAAGACAATCACAGAGTCAGTATCTCCAATATAAGAAAATTGAAAAAAAAAAAACATGTGATATGATATGTGAGATTCTTCACAAATTACACTGCATCTAAATTGTCTATATTACTTGTTAAAACCATAATATTGTCTGCATTGATAAAATGCTCTTAGGTTAGGCAGCGCTAGTAATAGTTATGCAAGTCTGTTATATTTAAGTATGCTAGTATAAAAGAAAGAAAGGCATTCTTTTAACAACTGTAATCTTTTTTCACAGCTAACAAAGTAAAAAAAGTAGATGAACAATCAGTTTTATAGGTCAAAACTGCTCGTTGATACTGAAGGCATAAGAAAAGCTTTTTACCTTTCTCCTTCACCACTGGAGCGAACTTATTAACCACAATTATTTGCAATCCATCGAGCATGTGACTGCTAGGAACTTGGTAACTTAGTTCTTTTAAACAGTTCGCAAGGTTTTCCGTTGCAGTGACATACCTCAACAATGCTCATACCACATATTTCACTGAAAAGATATTTGTAATGACAGATGACTGAGCCATTTACGTGAGACCATCCATTTCTCCGGAGCAACTCTCATTAGTGGAATGAAAAATCATTTTCAGCATAAAAGAAGCTAAATGACTGGATCACCGTTCATTACAGTTGTAAATGCCGTGAGTAGCACTGCTCTTTTCATTAGTGTTATTCATTTTGTTTGTCATAGTCAAAAAATGAGAGAGGAAGAGCCACCAACGACTCGAGCGTGCCACGTGGCTGTTAGACAGAAAAGGTGGCAGGTGTGACCACGCCCACGCCTCTCGATAACACGGAGCTAGCCCGCTTTCAAAAGAGTGTCTTTTTACGCAACCAAGGCACATTGGATCCCATAGTACGCACCATCACTGACGTAATCACAGAATCATTACTTCAGAAATTTCTTGTAGCCTTTGGAATTAATATAATCAAAATATACGAGACAAAAAGCATATTTCCGAAAACAAGACGAACGCTGCTGAATTACACCTTCGGGAAGCGATAACAATAGCAATGACGAAATAGTTTATTTCTGTTCGCGAACGGTGAAGTTCTACTGCACGACTTCCGATATCAATTCCTGGTAATGAGGACTAGCGTTCTGAAACATGAAATGCTTGATTTTAGTGCTTCAAATACTGGCTCACAATGTCCACTTTCTCGTAAGCACTTTAAGAAAAGGGGATGCTGACTATTCTCTTTGTAGGCCCCTAGTTAACACTACCACTACGCATAAGGAAAATGAGATCACCTGCGAAGGATGCACATTTCTGGGAGTGGCAGCAGTTCCAGTGTGGCGCCGCATGGAACAAAAAAAAATGGTTCAAATGGCTCTGAGCACTATGGGACTTAACTTCTGAGGTCATCAGTCCCTTAGAACTTAGAACTACTTAAACCTAACTAACCTAAGGGCATCACGCACATCCATGCCCGAGGCAGGATTCGAACCTGCGACCGCAGTGGTCGCGCTGTTCCAGACTGTAGCGCCTAGAACCGCTCGGCCACCTCGGCCGGCCGCATGGAACATTCCCTGATGTTAGCCTCTGCAGTCTCCATACAAATATGACTCCGGTTAACTAGCCAACAAGTCCATAAACATACACTAGATTAATTACACTTTCTTTTTCACCATCTTTGTTTCTCTGGATGGCTGTCTTTCACAGGAGCTGTTATTTAATATTAATTATCTTGCTTTTTCTGTTTAAAGCATAAAGCAGTTAATAAAGTTTTTACCTGAAGCGTTTTCTTTTACCGGTTCATCGTTATCTGAGGTTATCTTGCAAATATTATGCGTACATAATACTATGTATTATGCATCTCAATAACTGTATAGTTAAAAACGTTTTACTTACGAAGTTGTTGTGAGATACAGCGTTTGTTGCTTCGTTTCACATATTTTGACGACGACCGGTTTTTGCTCTCTTTGCAAACAGAGTTTACAATCGAAAAGGCTTTATATTCATTCTTTTCAGTACTTAGTTTTTCTGGAGTAATGCTCGCTTTCGCTGTAACTATCGTAGGATGCGTTTGAGGTAGGACTTTATAATTGGATAGGGAGACGAGGTTCGTAGATACTGAGTGATTCCAGTTCCGATAAGTGCGCAAATTCATTCCTCTGCATTGTCTGGGGTACCAGCGCACCGTCGAAATTATCTTCGTAAAATAAAAGCGATTAGCTCAAAAGTTCATAAAATTTAGTAAATAAGTGTACTAGGTTAAATAATTTAGGCAATACTTGGATCGACATAACTCTTAACGACAGATTATTCCATTAAACATAAAACGAAGCGATCAGGGAGCTTAGAGTTGATACAGCAGGCAAGTGCTAAAAAGCCAGTGAATGTTTTTATTGGAATTGTACCATTAATTTATCGAAATCCGACCAAAGTCCATTTCTGTCATTAAACTAACATTATTGTTCATGAGAACCATTCACTATTTAGCATAACTTGCTATTTTAACAAATCTCACGTGAGCAAACATCGCAAATTTTATCGAAGAACGTTAGAGCATCGACTACTACAGAGCCACAGCTCGAACTAACCTGTTTGTAACGTAGCTGATTATAAGGAGTTATCATCTTGCATTTAAAGCGTAGCTTGCCCCATTGTGAAACTAAATTTGGAGGCTGTAATGTATTCATTTATAGTATCAATTGAAACTACAACCAAGAGGATAGGTTCATATACTCTTACTTTCTGGAATTTTCTGTAGTTTCATTACCACAGACATTACCACAGACATAATTCAAAGTACTGTTGAAAATTTTTATTACATTTATTACTGAAACGGAAGTATTTTGTCGGAGATTCGTAAAAACAGATAGAAAAATGAATTCTTAAATGCTCCGCAATAAATAGGTGTCTGGTCATTGTTGTTAACAAAATCTTTGCTGAAATTCGCTATCAACTTCAGAGTTCGAACTGTCAGAAAATTTAAATTTAAAATCTGTAAACTGTTGTGCTGCTTCTAAAGCCTGCTGTTGTAAATTCTATATAGTCACTTGCTAATAATTCTCTTGGGATTCAACAAAATGATCATACGTCCAGAAAGTGATTGCTGCATACTTGACAAATTGATTTGTTCTTTTTCTTATTTCTTCTTCCCATTGGGATAATTATTCCTTCATTCTTAACAGGCTCCATCTTTCTGTTTGTAATGTTTGTAGTTTCCACGTAGTATTAACCTCTGCAATATTAACAGCTTTAATTTTGTGACCCAGAGAAAGACGTTCTACTTCTCTTGCCTTCTTTTCTTCTGTTTCACATTCATCCGATGAACTGCGGACTTTGTACTTTCCGAAAGGTTCACTTTAACAGTTTTCACTTTCGTGAGGAAGTTCATCATCAGTCACAAATATTTTTTCAGCCAACACGTCCATAGTACATCTGCAAATTTCTTCACCTGTCAACATTCCTGCAAGACAAATTGTCGCTGCCGGCCGCGGTGGCCGAGCGGTTCTAGGCGCGTAAGTGCGGAACCGTGCGACTGCTTCGGTCGCAGGTTGGAATCCTGCCTCGGGCATGGATGTGTGTGATGTCCTTAGGTTAGTTAGGTTTAAGTAGTTCTAAGTTCTAGGGGACTGGTGACCTCAGATGTTAAGTCCCATAGTGCTCAGAACCATTTGAACAATTTTTGAAATTGTCATTAAAGATTCCGATGCAATCAAAGTGTTTGCAACAAGCAAGCTTTCCGAGTAAAGAACCGCATCTTTTAACATCACCTTCGACACTTTACTGCATAACGAATCTGCAACTTCGGATACTTTCGCCATGTCTTCATTGACAGACATTTTTAATTAACTGTACTCCAAAAATTCCGATAGCATTTCACAGTACAGAACGCTCCAATCTGTGCGAAAGTCAGGAATGAACTGACGCAGTAGCAGTAAGGCCCATTGCTCGGTTAGTTTCGTGCACGCCTTGACACTTCCTGGCCATCTTCCTGTTAGTATATACGAGTACAATAGGGCAACAGCTATACTCTGCTTTTTCACGGAGACACCGGTCCCTCGAAATTACAACGAATATTTATAATCTTTGCACAGCTTATAAGATCGTCCAGTTTTGAAATAACATTATAATGACAGTAATTAACGCTTTAACTTACCTCCATTAAAATACACTTGAAATGACTCAACTTTTTAAAAAGGAAGTATTGACGAGTGTAATTCACATTTTAGGCAGCCTATGGCAGTCATTGGATAAAGAAAATAAAATTATTTTTGATGTAACTGATAATGCTTTAACTCATTAACTTTATTTAAAAACTGTTATAATTTTGAAAACAAAAGAAAATCTAGCCTGTAGATAGGATCGAACCAGGCTAGGTCGTATGCCAAGCTAGCCTGCTACTGACTTTTATAAATTTTTATCTAAAAAAGAAGTACTTCTCCAACTATGCTTAAAATTTCAATGAATATCTATCACAAATTAAAGCAAATCCTGGTTCACATATATCATTTAAGTGAAGTTAAATTTCGGTAACAACCACTGCATTGCCATACCACAAATAATATTTCTGTATTGCTTGAAAACTAGTAAACTGAACATTATTCTCAAATTACGTAAAGAGAGAAACACAAATCACAATGGAGAATCGTCTTTCCAATCCCCCCCCCCCCCCCACCGTTCTGTCTTCAGGGTATGTCTTCTCGCAAGTATATTGTATCCACCGATTCTTATCTTCCGTTCATTCTTTCTTCGCATCGATTAACTTCTCTTACCCTGGACGTTCCAGCTATGCGGGGGCTCTTCAAACGCCTCCATAGAAAGTTAAAGAAATACTATCGGTATTTCGAATTGTTCGCGATCTTTAGATGTCGTTCCTGCTAAAGCGTCCAAAAGTCCATTACATTATTTGAGCCATCTCTGAACAAATAGAGCACCGTCTGGCCTCGAAGCCACATTACGGTATTCGTTTTGGTACGTGGGTAGTACGTTCCGTCCGGGAAGCATATAATCCCTCGTTCAATGTTGTGTTGACCCATTCGAAGAAAGAAAGCGATCATTTGCGTCGCGAAACGCCACACTTCTGCCGAGGGGCTGCATACGAGGCGGTGTTCATCGTTGTCCAGAGTTTGGCACTGAGGGCACAATGGTGAATCTGTCACATGAACCGCATGGAGTCTCGATTGAGTGACATTTTTACCGTTAACTGTTACATACCACGTTGCACTTGCCTCTGTGTCTAAGGAAACATGATATATTGATCGACATATTACTTGCCAGTTGATATGTGGATGCTTCCTCTAAATAGGATTGCTGTGTCGTCCGATCGTTAGTATCCGATAGATGTCACACGCCGTTGAGGGTCTGGTTTCCGGCAGAGCCGTCTGAATGTAGCTGTACTCTATAATAAAAAGCTGCGTATGTGCTGGAGTGACTGGGAAATGTGGTGGACCACCACTGGCGCCATTCGAGAAACTGGTGCTAGTTCTTCTATTCCTGTCAGACAAGTCTGATGTCGTCTCCACAGTTTTAACATTCTGATGATATATAGTGCCACCTCTCAATCACGAACACGCGCAAGACCAAGTCCACCTCTACTGAAGGGGAGGGTAAGGGCGTCGTACCTTAGTTTAAACAGTAGACCTGCACTCACAAAGGAACCGAACGCCCACAGTATTCGTCTTGCTATCGTCACTGGCATTGGGTGTACTTGAGCAAAATGTGGAATTCGTGACACCGGGTAGGTGTTAACATACGTGACCCGATGGATCATGTTTAATGTCCGTGTGATGTTCCCTCTAACGCCCGTACGGACTGACTGTAGTAGTCCCTTACAGTTACGCGCTGATGGGCGACATATGCCGTTGGTAAAAAAATACATAAGCATTTAAAGGTATCCATGAGCTTTTAGTCCAACACCAATATTCATCACTACAGATTTGTCCATATTTATGCTGCTGCCAGTGGCAGTTCCATATTTGGGTATTCAGGCTAAAGCCACAGTCATATTGTTTTCGTTCCGCACTATCAGAACCATGTCATCCGCGTTTGTCTTGCACGCAAATGTGTATCCTTGCAAAGTGAGTCCTGTCAAGAGGTGTCGCAGGCCGAAAGTAACGGAACGAGAGCACGTGCATATAATGTCGCTGATAAGGGACATCCTCGTCTGGCCGATCTTGCTACGACGAGAGATTTTGTAGTACGTCCACTGACGAGCACTTTGGAGGAGGCATTGCTGAGTAGCCGCATCAGGACAGCGATAAATGGTCATGGAAATCGCATGTGTGTCAGGACTTCTGCAAGATAGTTATGGCTTTCTCTATCAAAGGCTTGACCAAAATTTGTTGACGCTAGTGCTGCGCGGAGGCGGCACGTCTTTCCTAGGGCGATCAAATCGCTATACTCAACAAGCATCGTCTGGATGTTCTTATCTCCGCCGAGCGAAGTTTGATCGAGTGAGATTACTTGGTACAATACTCTCCTGAGGCGTGTTGCTAATAATCTGGTGAATATTTTGAAGTCACAGTTAAGAAGCGTCGGCTGATGTGGCCGAGTGGTTCTAGGCACTTCAGTCTGGAACTGCGCTGCTGCTACGGTCGCAGGTTCGAATCCTGCCTCGGGGCCGGCAGGAGTGGCCGTGCGGTTCTAGGCGCTACAGTCTGGAGCCGAGTGACCGCCACGGTCGCAGGTTCGAATCCTGCCTCGGGCATGGATGTGTGTGGTGTCCTTAGGTTAGTTAGGTTTAAGTAGTTCTAAGTCCAGGGGACTGATGACCTCAGATGTTAAGTCCCATAGTGCTTAGAGCCATTTGAACCATTTCCAGTTAAGAAGCGTCAGTGGCCGGTAGTCCCGTATCGGTGTACCACTCGAAGATTGGTGTATTGGGATAATCAGCCCCTTCACAAAAGCCAGCGGTAAGGGCACGTCAGGAGACATTAATATATTCCCGGTAGATAGTAGCCCATCGTGGTGCTATAACATAGCTAAATGTCCTGTAGAATTCCAGAAGGAGGCCATCTGGTCCCGGCGTTTCCTTCACCACTTCCCTACCAATGGCCTCCATCACTTCCCCCTGTGTAATCCCATCCATCAGTAGTGCTTCCACCTCTGTTCCAATGGTGCCAAAAATCGTATGCGTAGCTCCGTTAATGGCCCTCATATGGGTACCCACTGCAGTGTAAAATTGAGTGTATATTCTACAAAGGCATTGCCTATTTCTTGTTGCGATGTTAGGTATCGGCCATCATCCGTGTCCACGGCATGTATGGTTCAAATGGTTCAAAAGGCTCTGAGCACTATGGGACTCAACCTCTGAGGTCATTAGTCCCCTAGAACTTAGAACTAGTTAAACCTAACTAACCTAAGGACATCACACACATCCATGCCCGAGGCAGGATTCGAACCTGCGACCGTAGCGGTCTTGCTGTTCCAGACTGCAGCGCCTAGAACCGCACGACCACTGCGGCCGGCCCCACGGCATGTACTAGGGTTCTTCGTCGTCTTTTGTTTTCATTGATGATATGATACATCGATGGGCATTCTCCTGCAACCCAATCTAGTGACCGCACCCTGACCACTAGACCGTCGAGATGGCGTCGCATTACGGATACAATTTTGGCCTTTGCTCGTTTTACTGCCTCTTGCCGCTCCGGAGAAGGCATCGGTTCGGTGCATTCACGTAGCACTGTGAAATAGAAGTCCATCGTCTGACGCCGCCACATTGCCTGCACACGACCATATGTCATCACTGCATGGAGCAGCGCCGGTTTGGCCCAACTTAGTGTCGTGGGATACGACCGAAGGCGCCATTCGCGAGATCTCCAAACATTTTCAATGACGTCACGATAAGCTGGGTCCCACAGGTGGGTGACGTTCATTTTCGAAGGACCGTGGCTACGCCTCACTAGCTGCCGCCGGGGGAGATAGTACATATTAATGGTGTATGCTCGGTATAGGCTGTAGGCCACAGCTCTGCTTGCTGTACGTCAGCGTTAAGATTGCGTGTAACATATATTCGGACGGCTAGCGGAATGACTTACTGTATGGGTGTATCCAGGTCGGAGGCCATAGACATGCTCTCAGAAGTCAACCAGATGCATACTCAGCATCAACATTCGTAATTATGGGCACGGGGTATATCGAGGAAATTGATCTTTCGGTGTAAGCACACAATTAAAATCTCCGTCTAGGATTAATCGGTCGTGTCGACCTGTAACCAAAGACATTACCCCTACACCACGGATGGGTGTATGACTGACCTATTTCACATGCTTGCTATAATACCAAAACTTTAACGAAACTTTCTGGATAGTGCGCTTTCAGACTTCTATGTGTGGACGCCCTTGAGGTATACGACCAATCTGTGAGGTCTCATCCCGAACTAAATTTCTGAAGCCGGAAGGTCCCCTTGTAAGTCTCATCGGGTACATGCTCTCAGCGGTCGCGGTCAAGTCCGCTCATATTCCAGGTGCTAAGGCAGGTGCATCAGTACAGCACGCAAAAAATATTCACCAGCATTAACGCGCATTTATTCGAGCCGTGATTTCTGGCAGAAAGAGCTTACGATCTACCAAACCAGCTGTCATCCACGCTACGAGTCTGTTACATTAAAAAAGTCACTTACAATAACTTTACAAAATTGAAGCAAAATGCATACAAAACGCAAATGCAGTTAAGGAAAAATGCAGATTCTACAAATGAACAGTGAGAGTGATATGAAGCTGGTTTTCAATTGCAGCTAAGAATATTACACACTCTCCATTATCGTAATCATAAATAATACAAACAAGACCATCCTTGGGGAACAATTTATCTGCTAGTGACAACCGTATCGAAATTTGTGCAGTAGTTCCTGAGTTTAGCTTTGGCATACAGACTGAAAAACGTGCCTTGTGGAACTTAGGTTGGTTGGTCGTTTGGGAAAGGAGACCAGACAGCGTGGTCCCGATATTTGCCTGGAGTGATTTAGGGAAATCACGATAAACCTAAATCAGGATGGCCGGACGCGGGATTGAACCGTCGTGCTCCCGAATGCGACTGCAGTGTCTAACCACTGCGCCACCTCGCTCGGTCCTGTGGAACTTAGGTTTATGGTATGTATACATTCCATTGTGTATTGAGCGATGGAAAATTACTGTCTGTGTGCCCCTGTGTGAACGCTAATCTCTTTAAGCTTACTTCACGATCCCTATGCGAGATATACGATGGTGGCACTATAATAGCCCCACAGTCTTATTCGAATACAGATTCTCAAAATTTACCCAAGACTGTTTCGTGCGAACGATGACCGCTGTCTTCCAGATTTCCCCCTTTACATTCACCAAGCATTTCTGTCTCACTTCCGTATATCGACCTGTTGCGATCCTGGCAGTGAGTCACAGATTTCTTTCCATGTCTGTTGCCGTGTCTACTTCGGAAGGAATGCACACAATGAACAGAGGAAGAATATTCTAGAACAGGTTGCATTAGAGTCTTGTATTTACAATTTGATCACGTTGGAATTGAGCCTCATTCGTAAAGAGAACATTTGCACTGAAACGAGGATTGACACATTGTTGGATGAACCATTCGCAGTAGTGTACCCGTGGAGGCCAATCAGCTGCTGATAGTGCCTGCACTCGCTGTACATGGTACGGAAACAACTGGTTCTCCTGTAGCACTCTCCATACAGTGACGTGGTCAACGTTACCTTGTACAACAGCAACTTCTCTGACGCTGACATTAGGGTTACCGTCAACTGCACGAAGAATAGCCTCGCCCTTCGCAGGTGTCCTCGTCGTTCTAAGTATTCCCCAGTCGCGAGTCATAGGCTGGAATGTTCCGTGCTCCCTAAGACGCCGATCAATTGCTTCGAACGTCTTCCTGTAGGGACACCTTCGTTCTGGAAATCTGTCTCGATACAAACCTACCGCGCCATGGCTATTGCCCCGTGCTAATCCATACATAAAATGGGCATCTGCCAACTCCGCATTTGTAAACATTGCACTGACTGCAAAACCACGTTCGTGATGAACACTAACCTGTTGATGCTACGTACTGATGTGCTTGATGCTAGTACTGTAGAGCAATGAGTCGATTGTCAACACAAGAACCGACGTCAATCGAGGAAGTACAGTACATACTGACGAAACTAAAATGATCTCTAACATGGAAATTAAGCGTTTCCAGACACATGTCCACATAACATCTTTTCTTTATTTGTGTGTGAGGAATGTTTCCTGAAAGTTCGGCCGTACATTTTTGTAACACCCTGTATACTATTTATAACTGAAACAGCAACCAGTCACAGGTATGGTTTAAAAATCTTTATCTGAATTAAACCATGACTTGTTTCGGATTTCCTACAAGTTCGCCTTCAGATGGTTGTTACAGGTTTCGTTGTTCTGTATTCGTTATTTTTTCCTCCAGTTGTATAGACATGAAGTATTTTGTTCACTATTTGGCAAAATTTGCTAGAGATTTTGGTCTTTTCACCTGTATCAAAATGTTTGTGAACAGGTTTTAAAGTTATTAAAACGTGAACGTGGTGAAAACTTACGTGCTGTATGATTCTGTGTGACAAAATTGGCCTGTGTTTTTATTATGTTCTTTAAAATCAACGCATTTGTGGTCAGTGCACTATGCAAGTGCTGTTGGATTTTCTGGAAAACACTTTACACCACACCATTGTCTGTTTCATGGCAGCACACACGACAAACATTTGCAAAGCGTGGCCCAGCCTAATATGCGTTACATAAACAGTGTTTTCAAAGATGTTTCGGTTGTAAAGAAGTTAAGTTACCTATGCTGTGAGAGTTTATGGGTGTACTGAAGTATGTCTGCTAGTACAAAGGAATTAATTTAAAAATGTAAAAATGAAGTTACACTGTTTACAATAACCTCTAATGTGCTGAATTGTTAGGATCACACATACATACAAGCAACACCAAACACTGTATACGATATATACGCACAATGAGGCAAGCTCTGTATTGTATTGGTAACAATGTAGGGGTCGTCCGCTGCTGGGCTGGAAACACCTACCCTTTTGAAACTTCCTGGCAGATTAAAACTGTGTGCCGGACCGAGACTCGAACTCGGGACCTTTGCCGTTCGTGGGCTCTACCAACTGAGCTACCCAAGCACGACTCACGCCCCGCCCTCACAGCTCTACTTCTGCCAGTACCTCGTCTCCTACCTTCCAAACTTAACAGAAGCTCTCCTGCGAACCTTGCGAACCTCAGTTGGTAGAGCACTTACCCGCGAAAGGCAAAGGTCCCGAGTTCGAGTCTCAGTCCGGCACACAGTTTTAATCTGCCATGAAGTTTCATATCAGCGCACACTCCGCTGCAGAGTGAAAATCTCATTCTGGGAACCTACTCTTTTGTCAGGATGCAGACTGAGGACCTGTGTAGCGACGTTAAACACAATAAAACAGTATTTAAGATTATTCCATTTGTTACTTAGAATAGCCGGCCGGAGTGGCCGAGCGGTTAAAGGCGCTACAGTCAGGAACCGCACGACCGCTACGGTCGCAGGTTCGAATCCTGCCTCGGGCATGGATGTGTGTGATGTCCTTAGGTTAGTTAGGTTTAAGTAGTTCTAAGTTCTAGGGGACTTACGACCACAGCAGTTGAGTCCCATAGTGCTCAGAGCCATTTGAACCATTTTTTACTTAGAATCCATGTCGTTGCTGCGTTTCCTGCGACGGCCGATTATTAAGGAATACGGACAGGAATCCGCTAAATCGAACATCGGGCTCAAGGCTGCGGAGTACGCTACATGAGCTCGGAGTGGAAGTCAATGACACCCAGGTGCGGAGGTTTGCCGCTCGCTAGCGAGGTAGGTGCACACCATCGATAGCCCTGCTTGCTGATGGCGATGATCACGATGTGAGCGTTCGAATCACACGCGGTTTCAGGGAGCACTCAATCCCTCCCAGATCACTACCCATGTTGTTCCTCCGGTGAACCGCGATGCTGATTGTCGTGCTGATTGCTGAACCTGGCCCGCCGGTATGGTAGGTCGTCAAACTCGTGCGACACTGGAACCTTAGAGCGGCTTCTGTCCTACACCGCAACCGTGTTAGTAGATCCCTGGACTACACATCAATGCTGGTTGCTGTGCTCACTTCTGTACTGAATGCTAGACGTCATCAACTGTCGCTTCAAATCGCTGATCTTCTCGTAAGGCAGCAAGTGTAAGACCAATACTAGAACAGTCTCACACATAAGTTGTTACCATACCACAACCAAAGGATCGAGTGTGAACAACACGAAAACCCCGATTCCACTGATCGAGTGTTCTAGGCTAATGGTGGTGGATATTCATGTCGTCAAGGAGAGGCTCCATTCTACGACTTCATTCATAATGATCCAATCGACTCATCTCTTGTCGAGTTGTCAGCGGTCTTCAGTTCCGCAACATTCACTTAACGAACTTTTTACAGTGTCTTCACCGGTTAGTCAAACCGCCGCAAGGAGATGTTGCGCCCTGACTAGTGTCACGTAAATAACGTTACGATGGCAGTTCAATCTGCACTCTTCTAACGATTTTTTGTTCAGGTCGCTCGCGGTCTCGCTCAAGAGTGTCTGGGTTGCTTTCTTTCTAACCAAGCAACAGTTTTGAAATGATTACACTTCTCGGCTGGCGGCTGTTGATACTTGCACATGACTGAGTAAAGCTAACTGTTAGAACTTAGAAAATTTTACTCCCTCGTTTCCTTACTAATTTGACACGTAACATGACTAAGTTTGACGTTGCATTTTATATTGTAGTCGAATTTTACATTATAAGTTGTAATGTTTTAATAAAGCATGTTATGAATGTGCATTTAACAATAAAGGTGTGAGTAGTTTATAATGCTTTCGTACAAGATGGGTAAAAATACATTTATAAAAGAATTTTGAAAATACTATGGCTGTCTTAAACTGTTTGAATATTATATTGGTTTAAACAGTGAGAAGACCTCTCGGTAATTATGTAGGAAGGCGGTTCTTGATGACTCTGCTTGTTCTTTCAGAATCAGATCAGGAAAAGTATTCTTATGTATATGAATCTAAATCTGTTATGGAAGACTCATTGTACCATCCTTATCGGTAAGGTGTGAGATCTTGATGTTGTTTTCTAAATTGTGTTCCTTGTGATCATTTTCTGCAGGATGGCAGGCAAAGGCTGATTTGCTTAAGTTATTCAGTCGCAGGGCATCCAGGTGTTCCTTAAACCATGTCCCAAAAGTCATAACTGTCTGGCCAGTGTAGAATTTTAACAGTTATTTCAGTCCAGTTCATAGATTTCTTATCTTTTTTTGGGAGATACTACTGTGTGAAAATGTGTGTCAAAGTTTATTGTTGGTGGAAGAGCTGACTTTGACATTCATCTTTTTGAATAGGTTAGGTATTTTATATGAACGTGGGCCTATATGTGGTACGATTGCATACTTTTTTCAGTTTTTGTCCTTAGGGTTGCTGTAGATGCTGTTGGATGCACAGATTTATTGTCAACTGTCCTTGCTTTTATTTTCTGGTAGAGCTGATCTATTATTGAAGCATCATATCCATTATTATGGGCAACTAATTTAATTATGCTTACTTACTTTTGCTGTTATGTTGGGCTGACGGGGATTTTATACGTACTGTGACGCATTGACCTGTAGTTATGCAGGTGTCCGGATGCGTTACTGATGACGACATCTATGGTTATTGGCTTACGAAATATGTCAGAATGATGTTTGTTATGTGGGTTGAATATTTTAAGGTCCAAGAAGTTGATACTATTCATTATTTCATGACAACAATGAGTTTGATGTTTCAGGCACTTTGCTCCGATCTTCAGCTAGTACACTAACATCACTGCTGTTTCCGTCAGACAGTAGGTGAGTGTCATCCACATATTTCTTGTAGTAAGTTATTTTACTTTTTATTTGGTTATTTGATAATAAGAACTTCTGCTCCAGGTGGTTGATGTAAATATCAGCCAGAAATCCTGAAATACTGTTATATAAATGAGTAAAGCCAAGTCTGAATTGCATTATCAATAACAAAACGGGGAATTGTCAAGGCATTGTTAGTAACAAAATGGGAACTGTAAAGAAGCGACAGTAATTTATTTGGACGTGGCGGGAGGAGCCACAGACCCAGAAGCCGGCTGGCTGGACGATGCCAGGCTGATGGGCAGCCCTGTTTGATAACGAGCCAAAAGCTATAAGTCATAAAAGCACAAGTTGGGTTTGCGTACTTTTGACATCGATATCCTTGATAAGGATTGGAATTAAAGTTAATAGGCAAACAGCACTTCTGGTTGGAGAGAGAGAGTGGGACGAGAGGGAGAAAAAGAGAGGGCCTTCTGGTGGGGACAGTACTACGTCATGAGAAGCCAATACAAGGCTTAGGACACAGTGTGTGGCCATATTAAGAGAGGCGTCTGTACACCTCCACCTAGCCTGTGAAGAACCTCTGAGGAATAGTGGACAATGACGGCCAATAAGGAGGCATGTAGCCCTCGACATTATGTCATGGCAATAGCCGGCGGGGTCGAAGGGGAAAAGGATACAAAACTCGGCAGCAAGACGCTCCGAGGAGTGAAGAAGCAACAAGGAGAAGGGCAGTCAAGAGACGAGACGGAGGTATGACGCGAGGTGCTGCAACGAGAGCCAGGACTCGTTGCGGAGTTAGCATCCGGAGCTGATGATTAGATAGGCAGCAGCTGTTGGACTCTGAGTTAGTCCTGTGGGTCGCATTCGAAGAGTAGACGGAACGGCAGTTGTCACACGCCGTCTCTGTATCAGACTTGGCCGCTCATTGGGAATGTCTCAGCCAGAGCAGTTAGGAATTCGTTCTGTATATTTTGAATGAACTTCAGATAGTTAAACGTTTCTGGAGAGTACTTCAATTATATCCCAGCCTTATTCTACCAGATATTGTAACTTCTTAGCTAGGTCAAAGTCTCCCTCTCGCTATGGCCAACCAGCTAATCTCTGGTTACGAATTGTGTCGCTCAATCTCAAGTGTAACCCACGCTTGCGACGCGACAATACTGATCTCCATTGAAAGTCCTTCATGTCATTTATAGAGTTTATTGTTAAAAATAAAATAATTACGAGTCAGTACAAACGTAAAAATCACTATTAACTCAATTATTTCAGGCAGTTTTGAGCTTTTTTGTGTATTAGGAGGTTATTTATTAATATGTTAATAGCTTCTCCTGCTGCGATATTAGTGTAGAGGTTAACAGTATTTAATGTGGGAAATGCAGCTGTCGGTGGTATGCGGATGTTTTTGATGTGGTATATGAGATCAATAGAGTTTTCGATTGTACGACTTGTTTCAAACTTATAACAAAATCCATTAGTTTTTTTCCTAAACTGTATGCTGGGCTTTTTATTGAGTTTGCGACTGGACGTATGGGTCAGGATTCTTCGAGGATCTTAGGTTTTGAAAGAAGTTCCGGTGCACTTGGTTTCACTGCTATGCTGTCTGTAATATCATACATATTTAAGAGGAATTTGCAGCTGTTAAGTAATTTATGGGGCTCATCTAGAAAGTTTGCTGTGGCGTATAATTCTACTTCTATAAAATTATTTGTCTGGAAAAATTCTAGAGTTTTCTCAATGTATTCCGTTTCATACATAATGTAGAGTTCCCTTATCAGGCTTCACCGTGAGAGGTTGGTTAGCAGTTACTTTATTGTTGATATGTTTAAGAATTTTCAGTTCATTGTTAATCATACTATTTGCTGCAAGCCTCTGTTTAGAAATGAGTTTGTTGGCTTTATATGCCAAGTCGCTTCTTCAATAGACACTATTGGCAGTATCACATGTAAACTTTGTAACTGCTGTTGCAATTTTATGCTCGAGGCTTTCATTTGAAAGGTCACGTTCACTAGAATTGAAAGAGACATAGGTTGTGTTAACCACTCTCTTGTAGAATGTGTCTTTCAGCTATTCTACATTCATGTGAGGTCGATTTACTTTGACTTTAATGGGGGTTCCCAAATTCTTCTGATGTCTACAGGAGATTTTCTGTTGCTCCCTACTATGGTGGACTGCATATACGAACAACATGAAATGAATTCGCAGATGTGAATAGGCACAACCATCAGCTGCATAATGGAATGACAACGAAAATTTGTGTCTGACCGGGAATCGAACCCGGATTTCACCCTTATCGCCAGCGATCACCTCACCATTTTTCTTTCTTTCATCTAAGGAACCGCAGTGGAAACAGGACGACGGGTGGGACAGGAGTCGACACCCGATGCCTGGCCATTGCCACTCTCACGCAATGTGCTCTAGGATCAGGGAGAGGACTGAGTACGTTTATGTATTTTTATTTATATATATTTTTTATTATTAACAAAAGATCTTACAACTGCCGTAGGGAGCGTCCGAGTCGTCTTCTCGTCTTTTGGCACGGGTTCCCCCCTATTCCGTCCTAATGGGATCAATATACCCCAGGATTCTTCTTCAGGTACAGCATCTCATACGTAGAACACCCCAACGAGCAGGAGGGGCTGCAAATAATGAACCTAAATAATTAGCGAAGTGGGTCCTGTACTTCGCGTAGTGGTTGAAAGGCGAATGCGCCGTCATCAGTAGGGAACGAAAGTCTAGTGTGCCTTTGTGTGCATCACAAAATATGTAGTAAAGGGCCATGCCCTTTAGCCAATTAACGGCGGTTGTACTGGTTGGTGGAAAATATACGCTGTCGGGGCGCAATGCATCGTTTCGTCAGGGGAGATAGTCTCCGACAGTGGCCGCAAGAGTAAGAACGATCCCCACTATAGTGCGGCAGTGCGTCACGCGGGAACGCTAGCATCAAGCGTTTTCCGCGGTGACGTGAGGCTCGCGGAATTGACGTTCCCATCTCGAAGCGGCAGACGCTAGCGGTAGCCAATGACGGACTGGCACTGAGGTATCGGGAGTGACCCACTGAAAAGCGCAGTGTATTTGATTAACTGTACCGTGAACGTACTTTAAAGAAAGACGAAGTTGGGTGATTACACACCAATTTTTTATTTTCCTTACGATGCGCTTTTTCACATATTTCGTTATTCATTTTTTTCTTATTTCACCATAAGCAGAGTTGACGATTATCGTTCATGATTGATCGCTATCTCATTTAGAAAACCGATCGCCTCACAACAGAAACTTATGGTTACCTTCATAATAGATTTCAGTATCACAAATTGCAGTACCTAAAGGCAGATTTCTATAATCATAATACATTACCTGTTATGTGGTAGTCATTTATTTATAACTGAAAATGTCTGACATGTTGAAACTCAGTATTTGCTATGTTAAGACCATGTACTTCAACTACTCCGTTGGTCGGCAGCTCGTGGTCGTGCGGTAGCGTTCTCGCTTCCCGCGCCCAGGTTCCCGGGTTCGATTCCCGGCGGGATGACTGGGTGTTGTGTGATGTCCTTAGGTTAGTTAAGTTTAAGTAGTTCTAAGTTCTAGGGGACTGATGACCATAGACGTTCAGTCCCATAGTGCTCAGAGCCATTTGAACTACTCCGTTGGTGTTAGTTACTGAAACTACCAATGAAGTAGTATTACAAAATTCAGCTCCATATCTTAGCTGCCATTAACGTTATCATTACTAAGATAGGCATAACACTAACACACACACCACAGTGATATAAGTTTACATGCATGCCTACACCATAGATGATGAACAGATTCAGACAATGTACGATAAATGAGATTATTCAGACAGTTAAGCGACACAAAAATTTAAAATTGGAATTCGGTTGCAGGTACTGGAAGAGAAAATAGTGCGAAAATGTATGGTTGGGGAAAGTGATGGAAGGGGAAGCCACCTGATATAATTTTGCAAAGAGCATAACTTAATCACCGCCAACACTTTGCTTAAGAACCATGAAAGAAGGCTGCATATTTGGAATAGAATTTTCGAAACCAGATTTTAAATTGTAAGACATTTCCAGGAGCAGACGCAGACAGACGATAATTTATTGGTTATGAATTGCAGTTTACAACTAAATAGATAGTAAATGGTAGCAATTTACGGAGACGTAACATGAATAGGTTAAGACCCAGAGTTTTCCGATAATCTTAAAGGGGCTATTAGGAAACAGCTGACAGAAATAGAGGAAGAAATCCACTACAATACGAATAGATATCTTTGAAAGAAGAAGCGATGAAGGCAGCAGAGGCTGTAAATGGGAATAGGTACAGTATAAATTCTTTGATAAAACGCGATGTATTGAATTTAATTGACTGTCGGGGAACATATAAAAATACAGCAAATAATGTAGCCAGTAGGGAATAGAGATACCTAAAAAATGACATTGACAGATAGTCCAAAATCGCAACTGCGATTCTGCATTTGGTAAACATAGGTGCCGAAATTAAATAAGAAAAAGAGGAAAGAAAACTCTACTCAAAAGAGAACAACTGTCAAGAGCTCTTTCGGCAAGCCAGAATTGAGAAAAGAAGTAAAGGATGGAAGGAATATGTATAGAGGAGAGGGGGAGAGGCTATACAAACTAACATAACCACAGAGTTAGATTTCTGTGAAATATCTGAAAGTGTAAAGCAATACTGATCCTAACACTTCACAGTGTGAGGGAAGACAAACCTGTGTTTATAGCATTTGTATATTTAGAGAAAGGTTTTGACAATCTTAACTCAATGGGACCGATGACCTCGCAGTCTGGTCACAAGAATCTTAACTCAAAGACACTCTCTTATTGATAAAAGATTATCTACAACGTGTACAAAAACCAAACTACAATTGTAAGACTTCAAGGACTTGAAAGGGGAGCAG